>NC_090647.1:315532538-315817538 GCF_040937935.1 Hyperolius riggenbachi | reverse complement strand
TTGTCTGCACCCTATATGACAGACTCAGGTAATAGCAATGCACGGAGGCGCCCTTTAGTATTGTACTGTTGTGGCTTAATTTTGAACGATCTCTAAGGTAAGAATAAAGCGTCTTACCTGTAATGAAAAGACTCTCAAGCCGATAAATAGGTAGTAAATTTATTGTGCACTTAAGACTTTATTCTTACCTTGAGACTTTATTCTTACCTTAAGACTTTATTCTTACCTTAGAGATCGTTCAAAAGTAAGCCACAACAGTACAATACTAAAGGGCGCCTCTGTGCATTGCTATTACCTGAGTGTTATACCCCACTTGTTAGGGGAGTTGTCTCTATCCTGGTATAGGGCACTCTTTTTTCTTAAGGAGCAGCGACCTGAAAGGCCGAGTGGAGATGGTACCTGTCCATATGTGTTGAAAGTGGTTGCCGTCAAAAGCAACCCACTTTTGTGAGTATAATCTTTATTACCTTGTCCGTATACCGAGACGTTATTACACGATAGTGGGCTCCCGGTGCCCCTGTGTTTTTTTATCTTTTGTTTTTCCAGTCCGACAATATGACAGATTGTCTCCCTTTCCAGTTTGGAACTTTGATAATTTGATCTGTACGTTTATTGCAGATTTATAGCTCATAAATTAAGCACATAAGTGTAAAATGTTCATTCCCACTTTTTTTGTTTCCCTTGCTAACACTGTGAGAATGTTAGTTGTAGACCGTCCGAAAACCCTTATTAGATTTTGCTTACAGATCTGGCGCCTTACACACAGTTGACTCAATAGGAGGTGACATAGGCTTAGGGCTCATACACAACTTATCCCTTTAAAAAGAAAATGAAAGCTGGGCGCTGTGCCTTGAAGGAATTTCTTTATTTAAATTCACAGTGTGAACATCAACAAAAGGTGCATCAGTGTGGCAGGTGGGTGCAGGGGATCGGAAGGACATGATTGATCCCCCCACCCACCTGATACATCAGTGCACCTTTTGTTGATGTTCATGCTGTGGATTTAAATAAAGAAGACATTTCTTGAAGAAACAATGAACGGCTTTCACTTCTTATTTAAAGAGATACTGCTGTTTTCAATGATAATTCAAGACCCTGCAACCAAAAAACGGGGACTAAGAAGGGGTTAATGAGAATTATAATATCAAACCTTGCGTTGAGTCAAAACATCATACAATATGAAATCACACACTTTTACATTTTATTTTGAAATTTTCTATTAAAATGATCAAGACTCACCTGAATAGTACAATGCACATTGGCATGTATAGAACATACGGTACATATCACTGCTGCAGGTGTGTTGCTAGGATCCTGGGAGACCTTGAGTACCAGGTCAGTGTTAAAGTTCGCCATGGCAAAAAAATGAGCCTGGTCACATAACAGGAAAAGAGGGCTTGGTCATGGGTTGGGTCAAATGTACAAGAACCTAATAGCAGTGTAACTGTGGGTCTGCTCAGCAAAACGTTGGCTGAAGGTGATGTTGTGGCCTACCTGGAAGTGATTCTGTGCTAGCAGTGATGCTGTGCTGGCCTGGCAGTGATGCTGTGGCTTGGTTGACAGTGATACTTTGCTTGCCTGGCAGTGATTCTGTGCTGGCGTGGCAGTAATGCTGCGCTGGTGGTGATACAAAGCTGCTGAATGTGCTGCTGGTGGTGTGCACACCAAACACACACCACACACCAAACACACACACACACACACACACACACACACACCACACACACACACACACACACCACACACGCACACGCACACACACATATACACACATATACACACACACACACACACACACACACACACACACACACACATACACACACACACACACACACACACACACATACACACACACACACACACACACACACACACACACACACACACACACACACACACACACACACACACATACACACACACACACACACACACACACACACACCACACACACACACACACCACACACGCACACGCACACACACATATACACACATATATACACACACACACACACACACACACACACACACACACACACACACATACACACACACACACACACACACACACACACACACACATACACACACACACACACACACACACACACACACACACACACACACACACACACACATACACACACAACACACACACACACACACCTTTCCCTGTAACCTCCAAGTTATGCCACTGATACCAGAACCTTTCATAAAACTCTAGACATATATATAGTATATTGCAATATTCTACTGTTAACAAAGAACAATATCATGTAAATTGTATTTGAATGTAGTAGGCTGAGTCTGTGGACATCGAAGAAACACTTCAGGTTGTGTGTCTCTGTGTCTTGGTGGCTACATTGTTGATAGTATCACCTCTCTCCTGGGCCCTTATTCAGTTTACTTTATTGTTGAGGTATTCTCTAGTGTACAGCACAGCAAACTTCATCCTATGTATTATCTGTTCCTCTCCGCATTCCCCTCTGGTCTCCATAATAACTCCTTGAAACATTTGAATTTCAACTAAAGTCAAATTCACCTCTTACTCCTGAGTGATGATAGGGAAGGGAATGGTGAGGTATGAGGCGGGAATTGGAGGGTGACAGATGGGAACATCATGGCAAGCTACCTCTAATAGGAGAAAACATTTGTCTGGAGAGCTGAATATGCATATACTGTATAAGCCTTTATTGTACAGCAGCCTTTCCTTTCCTCTCCTCTCTTTCTCTCTTTCTCTGTAAGCGGTGTCTACATTAAGCAAGATGGCTGTCCTCATGAACTACTGTATAAGTTGTAGATTCTGGGGGTCTGGCCAGCAACGTGGGATGACAATGAACACTAGCAAAACAATGTTATTTAATCATATTAAACATAGAAAAGATTAGATCAAGTCAGGAATATTTCAGGCTAAGTTTGCTTTAAGTCAGTTTGTGTGTTTCGATTGTTTGAAAAAAGTAGAATATATATGTGACTGATTTTGTCACTGGATTTTTCTCAGCAGCTGTTCAGCAAATGCGTTACCTGTCTTTTATGCAGCTAGCCAATACAAGGGGTGAATGAATATATGAAAGTCACATTAAAGTACACCATATTTTTCCTTTTCATGAAAGAGAGATGTGAAAGTGCATTGTGATGCTATTATTTACCTCTGTGCTCCTGTTGCTTGTACCCACTCCTACTGATGTCCTTAGCCTTTTACGGTACTTTTGCTGCTGGCTTTTCCCCACAATAATTTCCACCTAGGACAGTTTCAGAACAGAACACACCACTGGTTATATTTTTAATAGGAGTTTTACATTGCAATTCCCCAATTTCCATTCATAGACATCATCCATATGGTTTTATCATGCTGAAATGAGCACAACTGTTCCTTTCACTGGACTGAGATGGTGCCTGGCTTACCTCAACATAGGGGAATGCCTGTCTCACTCTAGCCTCAGCTCACTGAATGAAATCCTGTTGTGATTTCTGGATGCATAACTATGCAGTCGTGCCGAACCTATGAAAGCTTACTGCTATCAAGGCGTTAAAGCTCAGCTTATTCTATGGCCCAGATGCTTTCATTTTTAGATGTTTAGGCTCTATAAGTTGCTCAACACCAAATACTCTGTTTCATTCTGAATCAAGTGCAATTATCTATTTTATCTTCATTCAAACCGGTATTTTATCTTTATATGTAGTCAATGTGGGTTCAAAAACATCCAGATCAATTAAGCTAAAATTGCTTGCTACTGGATTTATGCAAAGCAGCTAATAATGATATGACATCTACATAAAAGTCTGTAAATACAAGCATCCTGTTATAATAACGAAATGTCTCAACCATAACATTGAGGCTGAGAGAATATTTCCTTGCACAGCCTCCTGTCAGTAATCCTACTGGAGGATAATTGCGCTCATTAATCCAACTGACTTTCAGAAGAACTCTACGTTACCTTACAAGAACCATTTACCACAAGTAAACCATTATCTTTTTTTTTTAAAGTTAGAAACTTATGTCAGTAGGGGGAAGCCAATGGATGCTGCAGAGCCTTCCCTGATCTTCTACAAAGCTGGACGGCACTCTCCTTATGTTTGCGGCCATACTCCCTCCCATGGCCGCACCATGCATGTGCCATTAGGGTTCGCACCTCTGCAGTAGCACGGAGCCGCTCGTGTGTGGAGATAAAAGCTGTTCACAAGCAGCCCCGTGCTACTGTGCAGGCCATACTTTGTACTTGGGTAGTGCGGCCACACTTGTACACAGAGAGGAGTGCAACATTGATCAATCTTCAACTTAAATGTTGAATATTGTTTAGAGTCTCAGTGCAAGTAGTGGCATAGGGGGACAGTGGAAGCCTCTGGACCATCCGCAGGCTTCCCTCTACTGAGGTAAGTAAATTTGTTTAATTTAAAAGACTAATGGTATGCTTTAAAGTGTAACTCCACCTTTGCTGAAAATCTTTACAAATACACATCAGTGCTGCAAAAGACTTTGTGTAAATCGATGTTATCAAAAAGTGTTGTTTCATTTCAGTTTGCAGCCAGCATTGAGATTCCAAGTTACTGTACCCCCTTACCTGGAAGGGGGCAGAGATCTGGGGATATTATATTTATTAAATTCCACCATAAGTCTTCTCTAGGACCTACCACCACATATGTGGGGTAGCTTCTCCAACCCCCGTAGAGGTGGGGATGAGCACATTGTACTTAATATGGCCAAGGAGGCTAAAGGTGGCCACTAACTGTCTAATTTCTAGCGAAAATCGTTCAAGTGATCAGAAATTCTGATCGGATTGGTTGTAAATAATCTCTTTTGATGGGCACAATCGATTACAAACTATTATAAAAATAGTGGTCCGATTGGATTTTCGTCAAATCAAAACTTGAATTTTCTTTTTGGTTGTGATAGATAGACCATTGATGGTGTAGTGAATGATTTTTTTTCCGATTAGAATTATCTGATCACTCAAATGATTTTTCGCTAGAAATTGGACCGTTAGTGGCCACCTTTAGCAAGATGGAAGTCGGCTTATGCCCCTCTCCTGTAGAGTACACCCAAGTCATGAGATCATTTAGGCTGGTATTGTTCAGGCTGCAGAGCCCCACACTAGCCAAGCCACTCTGGCAATATCAGCCTGCAATGGGAATACAATTCAAAAGAGTCTTGGGAAAGGGGAGGGGCTATATAATATTTTTTCAACTTTAACTTAATTTAAAGAAATATTGTAAAAAATACCATTCTGTGAGTAGTGATATGTCTTATTAACTGATTGAAGTCAGTGATAAACGTGTCACTCATCTGCTCTAATGGTTGATGCTAAAAATCCCCTCCTGCAATCTAAAAGAGTAATTGAATCAGATGCATAGAATGCTGGGCCAAGAAAAGAGATGTCCAAAGAGTTTTTTTTATCCCACTGCTGGATGAGATCATATTCACCTGCCAGTGTAATGCAATGGTATCACACAAAATAAAAAATGCATTACAACTCGAACATTTAGAATATTGTGCAAGAGTCTATTTATTTCAGTAATTCAACTTAAAAGGTAAAACTAATATATGAAATAATAACCCTTTGCTGGTGTTTTGGATTAATTAGCTGATTAGAGTCTAACTCTTCTAGCCTAGAATATTGAACATTTTCATGACCTAGCAGCGTTCACTCTGCTCCCACTTATTACGCTCAAACCACCCTCCCCTCAAACCAGTAAATCCTCCCTCCACCCAAGATAACAGTGACCGATACCCCCACTCACACTTCCACTCCAAGGCACCGCTATTTAACCTACACCGACGACCTGACACAGTCCTTGGAATGATACACTTTTTATTCAGTATCGGCCACAAATAAAGTGACAATTACAGGAAAATCATCATAAACAATCAACATAAAAATTACAACCAAATCCATAACATTACAATGAACAATGAAAGTATACATAAATACATATACATAACATAAACATATACATATAACCAAAATTATACATACATATGCATACCAACAAGAATGAACCCTGAACTTCATCCCTTTGCTAGAAAAAACCATAGAAGAGGAGGGGCAACCACCACGCATGAAAACCAAAACTCCTAGCCGCAGACTGAGGCTCAGGAGTCCCTTGGGCTTACATGCCACCACATAGTCCATCTCTTGCCAAACCCTCTCGACCCTGATGGTTTTCCCGCGAAAGCCATCCCACCAAACCTTGCGTTGCCCCTCCCACCTACCAAACTCCACCACCTCTAGCAAAGGGACCTCCGCCACCAACTGAATTCCTTATTATAACGAACGCTTGTACCCACCATATCCACCAAGACGCCATGGCTTGCGGCAACTACCTAAAAAACTAATTAAACCCCTAAAAAATAAAATGCCCTAACTCCTAAAAGAGGGTGGGCGGGTGGTACGTTTACTCTTGCTGCCTGACTAATGGTAACTGACGTTACCCCTGCGCGCCTATCTAAAACCCCGCCCCCTCTAGTCTAAACTGCCCAATCCCCTGCTATCTGTGCCCTACCTAAAGCCTCCCCCCCTGCAACCCTGCCTAAACCACCAGTTCCGCGGAACTACTTTAGGTCATGTAGCGCTGTGCTTATAGCACAGCACTCATCTTGACCTAGCAGCGTTCACTCTGCTCCCACCTACTATGCTCAAACCACCCTCCCCTCAGATCAGTAAATCCTCCCTCCACCCAAGATAACAGTGACCGATACCCCCACTCACACTTCCACTCCAAGGCACCGCTACTTAACCTACACAGACGACCTGACACAGTCCTTGAAATGATACACTTTTTTATTCAGTATCGGCCACAAATAAAGTGACAATTACAGGAAAATCATCATAAACAATCATCATAAATATTACAACCAATTCCATAACATTACAATGAACAATGAAAGTATACATAACCACTTTACCCCCACGCGTACGAATTTCTCTGTCCCTTTCTCCATCCTTTCACCCCCAGGGACGGAGAAATCCGTACTTTCCGCGATCCCGCCGCAGCCCGCGCTCCCGCTCGCTCTAGCGCGCACTCCCGCTCGTAAACACGCCGCCGGCCGCTCGCCCGGAGATCAATGAACGGGAAAATCCATTTCCATTCGTTGATCTAAGCCCCGCAATGATCCGCTGCTTATCCGCTAAGCAGCGCGATCATTGTGGAAAAAAAACGTTCTCAGCCTCCTAGTACTTCCTGCAAGCGTCCGGAAGGACGTTTGCAGGTCGCATTAAACAAAAAGTTACTGTTGCCATCTTGTGGCCAAATAGTAAAACTACACCCTAAAGCATTTTTTACATACAAATAAATTAGTTTTACACTAAAAATTAACTCCTTATCTCCCACACTCCCCAATTATTTTTTTTTGTAATTAAAAAAAAAAATAAAAAAATTGCAAATAAAAAAAATACATAAATAGTTACCTTAGGGACTGAACTTTTAAAATATTTATGTCAAGAGGGTATAACACTGTTACTTTATAAACTATGGGCTTGTAATTAGGGATGGACGCAAAACTGAAAAAAATGCACCTTTATTTCCAATTTCCAAAAAATATTGGCGCCAAACATTGTGATAGGGACATAATTTAAATGGTTTTATAACCGGGACAAATGGGCTAATACATTTCATGGGTTTTAATTACAGTAGCATGCATTATTTGAAAACTATAAAGGCCGAAAACTGAAAAATAATACATTTTTTCCCACATTCTTTCCTATTTTAACATTAAAACACATTTAGAACAAAATAATTCTTGGCATAATGTCCCACCTAAAGAAAGCCTAATTGGTGGCGAAAAAAACAAGATAAAGTTCATTTCATTGAACATATAACCAAAATTATACATACATATGCATACCAACAAGAATGAACCCTGAACTTCATCCCTTTGCTAGAAAAAACCATAGAAGAGGAGGGGCAACCACCACGCATGAAAACCAAAACTCCTAGCCGCAGCCTGAGGCTCAGGAGTCCCTTGGGCTTACATGCCACCACATAGTCCATCTCTTGTCAAACCCTCTCAACCCTGATGGTTTTTCCCGCGAAAGCCATCCCACTAAACCTTGCGTTGCCCCTCCCACCTACCAAACTCCACCACCTCTAGCGAAGGGACCTCCGCCACAGCAAACCAAAAGTGACCCCTTACTTTTGGTTCGCCCTCCACAAAGCCACCGCAAATTCAATTTTCTCCTGTAGGAGAAGATTGAACATGTCCACCCCAACGTCGGCAAGATGGACGCCGTCCCTCCTGAAGAGTTCACGGTGCCTTTCCAGGAGAGCGTGCCGTGCCACCAATCCCCCTTGACGCCGTACGAATTTTGCCACGGACCTATTGATTTTGATCCGTACCTTGGTAATCCCGCGCATAACGCCAGCGCAAACGGGGGACAATCTCCGACCAGATGACAATCAGCCCCGGAATGCTTTCCAGCATGACTGAGAGACCCGAAACCATAGACTTCATCAAGGCCCGCATGGGGGTCAAGCCAAGATCATTTCCTCCCGCATGCACAACTACCACATGAGGGGAGCCCTCACATTGTACCATCCTGTAAAAAAACCCCAGTAGAGCATCCCATTGTAAGCCACGTACTCCGTTCCATTTTAAAATTGCTTCCTGAGGCGAAAATCCCAGCTGAGCTCCGTTCACACGCATTGCAGCCCTCTGTTCCGCCCAGTATATGAGCTGAGCTTGTCCATACCGCCCAGCAGGTTAAACGAAACTTCCCCTCTTCTTTCTTGTGAACAACTCCCAAAGGAGAAATCAACAATTCCTCAATAGGCGAGTCAGTAAACGGGCCCGCCATCCGCCCTAACCCCACCTCTTTCTTCAGTTTTTCCTTGACAACCGCCGGGTGCAACCTTGCCGACTTCAAATTCCTTTTTCTCACCACCCTAAATTGAACCCCGGACGGAATCTTAAATCCCTCGGTGAAACCCTCCCTCAACATCTGTGCTATCAACTGATCCCCATACCTATTTAACCAAGGATCCATCGCCTCTACCCTCACTGGCGTCATTCCTCTTGCTAAAACGATCCCCGAACCGGTTTCCAGGGGCACTTTTCCCTTTTTTAAAACACTTGGTAACTGGATGCATTCCCCCGCAGAATGAGCATTCATGTTTGCATTTACAGGTGGCTCCCCATCTGCAGGAGGAGTAATTGAAAGACCAACATAGTCCTTTTTTCCCGGTGGGGCCAGCCCCTGACCCCGCAGAGGCGCCGCCTGACTGAAAAGGCAAGGCCCCGGGGGTTCCGCTGTAAGAACCCCCTTTTCCACTCATAACCCTGAGCCAGATCCCTATATCTTTATGGTGCCAGTCCAGCTCTGGTTGCACCGACATCCGCTGACGAAACTGCTCGTCGTATCTAAGCCACGCTAAACCTCCATACACCCTATGAGCCTCCCAGATCGCATCCAAGGAACAGAAAAGGGGGGTACTCTTTTCCGGGAACTTTTCCCCCAGTACACTGCCCAAAATAGTAAAGGCCTGGAGCCAATTACCGAAGGTCCGAGGTATCAGTCGGAACCTTCTCTTATCCTCATCCTCCTCTTTTCTGTGCTCCTTACCCTTAGCCCAGCGGTCAATGTTGAAATGCTCCAATGGCAAAAGGGTAAAGATATCCACATATTCCCTACGCCAAATCTTCTCTTTGATCTCAACCTTTAAATGCGCCCCCAGAGGCTCCTAAAACAGATGTAAGAGTGACCCTTAGCTGAGTCCGAGATAGGTACCCGGTTTTTCCCAGCTTTTTCGTTCTCCACCTGAACACCTGACGTATTGGATGCCTCGTCTGCCCCCTCAATCGCGACATCATCGCTGCCAGCACCCGCAACCACCGGGGCCCACACCCTTGACACATCCGTACCCGAGGACCTCCTCCCCCTGGGCACAGCCACCTGAAACTTATCCAAAAGTGACCGGACACCACGAATAAAACCTTTCCAGGCATTCTGGTCACCACTCCCCATCCCCTGTGTGTCAGACATGGAGTTACATGGTAACGACTCACCATCTAGATGTGCAGGGGTATCAGGCCTGCCATCCAGTGCAGCTCCAGCCGCCGCGGAGGACCGGCTAGCCAATACATCCGTTGATCCTGCTTGACCTGACTGCGCCGTAGTAGCTGAAGAGGGGAAGGCTCTCTAGGGACCCGCACCAGCCGGTAAAACCTGTGGAGAAAAAGAATTACGAGCATCACCTGTTCCAGGGGTGAACTGCCAGCCTGGGCCCTGGTAGGGTGGTACGCAGCCCATCCCCCTGCCCATACCCTGGAATTGCATGGGGCCGAAGGGGCCCCAAGGTGGTTGCTGACCCCAAGGGCCCGGGAAGAAGTTGCCCCAAGCCTGTTGAAGGAAGCTGCCTACTCCAGCATCCCCCTGACTGCCCCCCACTGCGCTAGGGCCCCCCGCTGCAAACTGGGCCACATTACCTGCACCCCACGGGGGAATGCCCGCTGGGATAGCATCTGCTGGTCGAGGGATTGTGTCGTCCAGAGGAGGCCCGGGTGCGGCTGCGCCGTGTGGCTGAGAAAGAGCCGCGAGCTGTGCCCTGCTACCCGGCCAATGTGTGCTGGGACCTGCCTGAGGGGATCCACCCCCACTCCCCCTCCTTGCACTAACCCCCTTTCCACCTTTCTTGGCCACCCGCTTCCTCTTAGCCTGGCCCCTAGCCCCTTGCGCCCGATTCTGGGACCCCTCCCCGCTCGCCGCTTCCCCATCACCCAAATCACTAACCTGTTGGACCACATCAGTGCCAGTGGGAGGGACGTCCATGTTGTTGTCAGCCTCAACCGCCACACGCCTGGCCCTGGTGGCTGGTGGGGATGGGGAAAGCCTCTGCACCGACCTCCTGCTTCTCTGAGGCCTGGGTGGTGCGATGTCCCCGTCACATGACCCCCCCGGCGGTGGGCTGCGGCGGTCCCGACGCGGCATCCAGGGCCCTGCTCCAGTCCAGACCTCGCCTGTCTGCCTCCTCCCGCAGCTGGTGCAATGCGATATCCCACTCGGCCATCCTGCTCTTCCTAACTGCCCCTGACTCCTCGGTCGCCGCTAGCCCTGCTTCTGCTGCAAGAGTAAACGGACACTTGCTGCCTGACTAATAGTAACTGACGTTACCCCTGCGCGCCTATCTAAAACCCCGCCCCCCTCTAGTCTAAACTGCCCAATCCCCTGCTATCTGTGCCCTACCTAAAGCCTCCCCCCCTGCAACCCTGCCTAAACCACTAGTTCCGCGGTACTAGCTTAGGTCATGTAGCTCGTCTTACTATTCTAATGGTCTGAGATTTTGAGGTTTTCATAAGTTGTAAGCCATAATCATCAACATTATGACAAATAAAGGCTTGGAAAATCTTGCTTTGCATGTAATGAGTCTATTTCATATATTAGTTTCACCTGTAATGCTGGTGATTGTTGTAATTGAATCACCTGGACTAATCCAGTGATTTATAACACTGAAACACAGGGATCATTTTTTCATGGCAATAGAGGAGTTTCACTTTAACCCCTTGCGTACCAGCAGTCTCTGGCCACTTAACCATTTCAGCCCGCGGGGATTTTTCACCTTATGCATCGGAGCAATTTTCACCTCCCATTCATTCGCTAATAACTTTATCACTACTTATCACAATTTATTGATCTATATCTTGTTTTTTCCGCCACTAATTAGGCTTTCTGTGGGTGGTAAATTTTGCTAAGAGCCACTTTACCGTAAATGCATTTTAACAGGATTAATAAGAAAAAAATGGAAAAAATTCATTATTTCTCAGTTTTCGGCCTTTATAGCTTTAAAATAATCCACGCTACCATAATTAAAACCTATGTATTTTATTTGCTCGTATGTCTCGGTTATTATACCATTTAAATTTTGTCCCTATCACAATGTATGGCGACAATATTTTATTTGGAAATAAAGGTGCATTGTTTCCGTTTTGCGTTCATCGCTATTTACAAGCTTATAATTTAAAAAATGTTTGTAGTATACCCCCTTCAAATGCATATTTAAAAAGTTCAGACCCTTTGGTAACTATTTATGTCTTTTTTTTTTTTTATTGTAATGTTTTTGTTTTTTTTCCATTAAAATTTTTATTTGGGGAATATTTTGGTGTGGGGCATAAACAGTTAATTTTTAATGTTGTTATCTGTGTAAATTGTGATGTAAAATATGTGTAGCTGTAGTTTTACTATTTGGCCACAAGATGGCCACCTTCATTTTTTTTCCCCATCCTTGTACTTCCTGCTAAGCGGAAGTACAAGGGCGATGCGGAACTCTCTCCGGGCAGAAGAACTGAAGCCTCACAGGTGAGCGCTTCGGTTTTTCTGCAGGGGAAAGGGATCGGTGATCGGGAACCATGTTCCCTTTCACTGATCCCAGGGCTACCGGGCGGCACAGCGGGGGTGCGGGGGCGCGCCCGCGATCGCGGGCGGGAGCGCGCCCAAGCGCGGGAGCGCTGCAGAGCTGCCGCACGGACGTGAGCTTCACGTCCGGGCGGCGGAAATGGTTAAAGACCAGAGACTGCTGTTACCACAAAACGGTGCTCACTGACAAATCACCGCACATACCCGCTGCTCTTGCTGGTCACACCCCTCTCCACAGGGCCAGTTCTAGACTTTTTGCTGCCTGAGGCAAACTTGTGAGGATGCGCAACCCCCCCACCCTCACCTGATTTGGAATGATCGCACAGCACTTGACAATTTGCTTTGCTTCATTTATCCTTTTGGGGACCGCTGAGCGTAAATCCTACGTCACACTTGTGGCTGTCTAAGCCCGATGCGGCGTAGGATTTATGCTACCTGCCATTTTTGCCCCCTCCACTGAGGGGAGATGTCAGCTGCCATATGACAGCTGACATCTCCCCTCGGTGATAAGGAGCCATCGCGAATGGCTCCTAATCACGTGATCACTACGATCGCCAGCAGATCGTAGTGACCACTAACAAAGCAGCGGCGTTCTTAGGGGAAGAAGAGGATCCACTCACCTTCCTGACATTCCCTTGGTGATTGTCGCTCCCCTCTGCTCTGGCGGGCATACCCGCTCGCTCTGACATAAGTGTCGGGTCGCGGCTTGATGATGTCATCAAGCTGCGATCCGGAACTTAGCGGCAGTGTGAGCGAGGATGCCGGCCAGAGTGGAGGGGGCTAGAGCTGCTTATCGCTGGAGCCTGGGAGGTGAATAAAGGCAATACGGCAATACCGGGGACACCTGGCCACACAGGGGACACCATGTCCAGCCATCTATAGTGGGGATCTGGCTGCCTGACCCCCCCCAAATGCGCCCCCCGCATGTAAAATGGTCTGGGCCTTAAGGGGGTGTTAGGCAGCCGGTCCCCAAAGGGTTAATGTTCTTACATGACATGCTGCAGCTCAACCCAATAGCACACTGGCTGGCTGCGAGTCTTGTTCTCTTCCTACTCTGTCTACATGCTGTTAGTGTAAACAGAGTACAAAAATGCTGCTCATGTAATCTTTGCCGCCTGATGCAAATGTTTCACCTTGCCTCATGAGAGAATCGGCCCTGCCACTCTCTCCCCGCTGCAAGTCTCTTGCTCTGCCATCGGTATGATGGCAGAGTTCTGAGCGCTGGTCGGGAGCCCCTTTCATTGGCTCCTGACCTTGTCCATCAATGTGAGCCAATGTGATTGGCTCACAGTGATCACATGGTCAGGAGCCAATGAAATCGTCTCCTGACCGGCTCACAGAGCTCTGCCGTCATATAGATGACAGGGCGAGTGAACTGCGGTGGGGAGAGAGCAATGTGAATGGCAGTAGCGGCGGGAACGCGTGCAGGGTGTGGGGGGGGGGGGGGGAGGTAGGAGGTGTGAGTTTAAATCTACCTCCTGTCAGAACCACTCAGCCACATGTAGGACATGGATTTCGACCAACATGTGGTATGCAAGCAGTTAAACTTCAGGCACAGATTTAAATGTATCATCCTGAGTCTAGTAAACACAGAGATCAAATGTTATATATTTGTGTAAAATGCAAATCCTGCAACTAAATATCCTGTTTTCAAAAATTTCCAAAAGAGGAACTGTCCCTCCATTAGAGGGCCAGTTATGAGCTGTGCTGTCCTGCCAATTCCTGTGTCTCTAATACTTTCTGTCACATCAGGTGTCATGATTAACATCTGGCCATTAGATGCATGCTTGTTTCAGGTGTGCACTTCAGACACTACTGCAGCCAAAAAGGTCAGCAAGACTGCCAGGCAACTAGTAGTGTTTAAAATAAAATAAAAATGGCAGCTTTCAGATTCCTCTCACTATAGTGTCCCTTTAAGTTCTCTGAAAAACCGCATGTGAAGAATGCCTCACTGAGTGCATCATTATTTGGGGGAGCTTTAGAGAATGAGCCAGTGTGTGAGAAGGGAATCTTGGGGTCCAGGTGCAAAACAGTGCAATGAACTGCATTACTACTACCAGGCCCGGATTTACATCACAGGAGCCTATAGGCACAGATATTTTGGCACCCTTAACTTTGCCCTCCGGAAACCCACAAACCCCCGCTGAACTGCACCACAAGTGTGCTGGCTTACCCAGCTGTGACTTCTCCCTTACCAGTAGCATTAGGCAGCCAGCTAGTGGTGCCCCGACTGAAGGAGGATCTTGTCAGTGGAATGCCAAGATCCAGGTGACTAAACTCTCATTTACGCTCTGCTCAGGACTCTGCATAGGGAATTAAGGAGTCTGCGCTAGGGAAAGGGAGTGAGAGCCGCCCCTCCATCATCAGGCGCCTATAGGCGCGTGCCTACATAGCCTTATGGTAAATCCGGCCCTGACTACTACCATTGTTACTGTTACTGCTTTTACTCCTACTGATTTTACTATTGCTGTTATCATTATTGCATCTGACACATCAGTGTAGGTACTCTACAAGAAATGTCCTACTTCTGCATCACATTTGTTTTATATTGTCCCTTATAGGTGGCTCCTTCCATTCTACATTTACTTTACGCTGTGCTTTGCCATTATATTTTGAGTCCTCGGCATCACTGCCTATTTCTTCCTCTTAATCTATTTTCATATCTGCTTTCTTTCTTGACATATCTATATATACAAAGCTACTATCCTGCCTCCCACCTTTTTTTCTCTCATCTCTATTGATCCGCCGGCTTGGTCTGTGCTGTTTATGCCCTGTAGGTAGCTCAGGCAGACATCCCGAGCGCAGTGCCCACTGTGTCATTATCAGTTCACTCATCACTGTTTTATTTTTTGATATGATGACAAACCTGTTTAATCACAGAAAATACTAAAGGAAAAACAACACAAAAAATTCTCCTCACAGTATGCTGCTTTGCTTGGCCTATTCTCACAGCAAAGCCATGCTTTTCAAACAAAAATTAATTTGTAAATAAACAAACCAGACAAAGCCACCTGGAATTTTAATCTTCCTAATATGAGTGCTTTCGTGACTGCGTTTCCAGTGGTGAAAAGTGTTGTGTGGGTTTTGTAACAGCCGTGGCAAACAAATGAATGCTCTAGAATGTAAAAATGTCACTGTCTCTCCGCCTGTCTTTCGGGAATGTGCTTCTGATTTGTGACCCCATGGCCAACAATTTCCCACAGTTCAGATAATGAGTATGACTACTCTGCAGTTGATATGGAACTAAGGTAATACTGGTAATGAGTATAAACAACGACTAAGGGATTAATTCCAAATACTATTGTTCTGTTTTTATTTTTAAACCATTCATGCAGCTATGTCTGTTTTTTTCCACATTGCTTTACAACGTACATTGCCCTAGCCCCAGCATTAAGTGTTCTTTAGCAGGGCTTATAATCTACTGCGCCTACCACAGTGCTCATTTGAGAGACACCAAATAACTTTTTGGGATGTTGGATAAACCTCTCATAAATACAAAGCAAACTCTACTCAGATGATGTTATTTTTTGGCATTCAAACCTGAAACTGAGTTTTCATTTGCCACCAGGAATCCCTATACCAGGCAGGAAGTCAAGCATCAGCTAGGATTGGAGGAATCTCCATACTTATGATGGAGGCATACAGGTGAAGAAGTGGACCCCATTGGAGACATGAGTGCTCTGCTCCCTGTCCCTTTTGCAAGGTAGCCCCATGTTGAATGGCATATGCACTTGACTAGTTATTGATTCCTTTGCCACCTAGACTGCATGTTTTGAAAACTAGTTACAACACTAAAGAAAACCAAAGACAGTTTTTTTTAATGATTTTTTTTAATTACCATTTGTCCCTACTGCTGTGAAGGAATCTCATGCTATTTCAATGACAATCCATTTCAGAATTTTTTTGTATTGGTTTAGAATTTACAAATACAGTATAGATTCTCCCCCACTGACTCCAAAGATTTATAATTTGGTGCATGTAATCACTGATGTACAATGTCCCAGTATCTAAAATGGGAAGCCAGCAGTTTCTCCATAATCAAGAAGGCACTACCATATGATGAAAACCATGGGGAGCGGTAAGATTCTCCATGGCAATACCTGTGGTGAGCATTCTCTAGGAGACTGGCCCTGATGCCAGCAGAGGGGCATTATCCATACATAACATACAATCCAACTTTTCCCCTCCATTGCGTTTTTACAGGGAATGCAACACATCTCTCCTCTGTGAACTTAGCCTAAAGCTGTAACTGCTGGTATACAAGGCACTACACCACTAAGCTGGGTAATGAATTCTTTATGAATTATTAAACTGAATCCCTGGTTACAGAAAAATTTAAATTTGCTTTCCAGGTGGCCAAGCTGAAATCTAGTGTTTAATTATTAGACTGTGTTTTCAATATATCCTGAAATTTTGATGCTCAGATTGCTAAATTAGTGTCCTCTGTCCAGCATCCTCTTCTTTGATGCCAGCTGCTGCCCTGATTTTTGTTACCTGTCTCAGGTTAGACAGGTACTCCACCAGCTTCATGTCTGTCTATATATAAAGAGTGCAAATTTTGCTATCTACGTATACCTTGCACTGATAGCAAGAGGGAACATATTTATAAAGAAGAGTAACTTTAAACTAAAAAAATGTAGACGTTTAAGGAAAATAATGTTGTGTTTGGGTGCCATGAATACACATGTACTGTATAGAACTTATTGAATTTATATAATTGTTTCTCCTTTTATTATTGTTAATGGTTTCAAGTATATGCCACCACCATGTATTTCCCATTGGGTGGTAAGGATGGTCAATGAGATGGAAATAATTCTAAACTGATGAAACATTATGTAAAATTTCAATGCAAATGTATGCAGCTAGAAAGTGGACCAATCGAATCCCATTGTGGCTTTATTCAAGTAGTCATTTTTAAGCTGCATACATTTCCACAGAAAATGTGCATAATTCTGCATCAACTCAGAGTCAGTTGCATCTCACTCACCATCCTTATTAACTGGTGCTGCCTATAGCACACTCTCCCACACACTCTCCCGCGTCCTGCTAGGAGACTGGGACTGGATTGGCATATTGTATTCTATTCATTGTGTCTAATAGCCCAGCAAGGTTCTGTATGTAATGAATTCTTCCTCTGATGAAGCATTCAGTATAACTGTGACATGTGCATTATGCAACTGATTACTTGATGATACAGTCTCAGCAGTTATAGACTCATTGCATTTACATGTTTTTAGTGTGGATGGTATACACAATACCTATTTTCTGTGTGTTATTACATAGGTTGTTCAATAAAAGTTAAGTATTATTACTATTTATTTGACTGTTAAAAACCCTTCTTTTGGCTTGCTTAGCAGGAGTATGGTTGTTGAATCTCTTTACGGAGAGGCGTCTGTTCATTTTTCAGGTACATCAAGTCTTTTTATAGTGTTTCTTACACATTTTGCCAGATGGTATTGGAAAAAAAACTTCTTGCTTTTCACTGCATTGGTTCAGGTTTTAAAAATATGTACTCCTGCTTTGTGCATCTAAGTACTTGGTTGCAAAGAAATTACATTACAGTCATTTTTGGAACTTTATAGCTGGCTGGAAATAAAATGGAGAATCATTTGTAATAAAAATGAAACTACAATATTACCCGTGCAGCACCAATCTTTATTTATAGCAATTTTATTTAAATAATGTGGAGTTTTACTGTAAGAAAGAAGTATCTGTTAGTACTGAGGTTGGTCAAATGACGCCTACAAGTTTTCCTTATGTTGGATGTCTATGCTCAGCTTTAGAAAAGATTCAGTCTTTGCATTGATTATACTGAATTGTGCTGACAGACATAAATATAATGACCAGATTGGTTTCTTGCTGGCATACCTGAGAAATTAGGGCAACTAGGGTATATTTATTCTGTAGGTGCATTAGCGTAAATGGCCAATGTGGTCAGCTGCTCACACCATTCTTTTTATTGCGGTGACAGATATTGCTGCTGATTATAGTCCTTTTGTGGCACTGTATTGTATCGCAGACTATAGGCGCAACACAGGTTAGATGTAGGAGATCATTAGTGAAGATAGAATGTAAATCCAGGGCACAGAAAGCTGACTGCTGCACAATGCTGATAATGACTGAGAAATGAAGGGAGTCAATTAATTAGGCGTCGTTAGTGAGCCGAGGTCTTATTGCAAATCGGATAACTATTTCTGCACTCTATGTAACCTCTCTCTAAGCTCTGAAGATTGTTCAAAAGGCCGTATTTCACAAAATGAAATGTATTCCATAAATCCTCTTTTTGCTGTAGCAGATTTGTGGAGGCCGAATATGCGCCTGATGCTAAATTACATAGTTATATAGGCTGAAAAAAAAGACACATACTCATCAAGTTCAGTCACGGGGAAGGTAAAAACAAAACCCCCTCAGGCAAGCAGACCCATTTCTTCTACACAGGGGAAAGAAAAAAAACTTCCCCTCATCCCACCATTGCAGTAAAATGACTTCCCTGGATCCAAACATTCCTGTTGCATCGTTCAGTTATTATAAGTAGGATACCATTATAAAAAATATTATTTTCATAGAAAGTCTGATTGATTTAGCCACAGGGCTGCTGTACTTGGCCTGCTGAGATGTGTGGGATGCTGCTGAGTTACTACTAAGATGCTTTTGCTGTCAGGATATAGTGCCTTGGGACCATTACCTGCCTGAAATGTAACCTCAAATTTCACCCATTAGCTAAAAGAATACTTTACCAATGCCATTGTAAAATTATGTTTTTACAGATGTAGGTGATGCCCCTGTACTTTTTAGTCTACGTTCACACCAATTTGTGTTGCTTAAAGGACACCAGTTCTCATTCACTAGTAATCATGCAATATATTTCAAGTGAAATGATCAGACCAATCATCATGGTGGCATTCAGTTGGCTACAAATGGTCATCCACCCTGGCTGAATGTCATAAAAGACTTGCATGGGAGTGCTGCCTACTTTCCAGTTCAGGTCAGAAGATCATTTCTTGTAGTTATGGCAAGGCTGGATTGATGCTGAAAATGTCAGAGGAGAAATTTGATGATAGAGGCTGCAGATTTCGTGACTGACGTTGAGGCCGGGTCACAATTCTGTGATACCTCCCAGGCAACTCCGATAGGAGGAAAGAAAATCCTGGAAGGTTCTAGCACAGAAGATGGTTCCTAACTGGAGCAATTTCTCAAAGCAGAAAAGAGAAAAGATTTGGGTGGAAACAGCTGGCTCACAAAGAGTGAATCTGGTAAAGGTCATTTACATTTGCCAGATTGGAGTATGTTGATGGATAGAGTAGCTGAACTCCTGCAGTATTATGAACCACCAATTCATACTTCTGCTGTGTTTGTTTTCTGCCATACACTTTAATAGGGCGTGATCATTCAGTGGGTCATAATGTCAACCTAGGAAATAATAGCACAATTCTTCAAAAACTAATTTGGCCAAACTTCCTTTCTCATCATTATTTTTTCATGGTCATTTAACTTTCGGCTCAGGAACTCTACTAGTTGTTCCTCCAGTTGTGTACCTGCAACAGTACTGTGCCTAAACTCACATCTGTAGGATCCTGCCCTATCTCCCTATGTGACATCGCTCCAATTCCCTGCCTAACAACAGAGGAAGGGTGGAAGTTGCAAAGCAGTTTAACAGTTATGGTACTTCCCTAAATGTGTGCCCAGAATGGATGAATGTGCTGAAACACAGGGGACTTATTGGGATCCGAGATGAAAAACTAACTATAAGAAGTAACTTGTCTATATATCTTATCTAAAGTTGAAATAGTTTACACAGCAAATCTAGCTGCAAACACCTTCAACAGTTTATTATTATTTATTCCTGTGATACAATGAGAGCGGCCATGTTCTGTTTGTCACATAACACACAGGCAAGCTGATCTGTATCTCCAGCCCTCTGCCTTTGAAAACTTCACTCCGTTCTCCTCCTCCCTCCTCCCCTATGCCTCTGAAATCTCTGGCTAGTAACCTCCTCCTCCTCCTGCCCAGACTTAGCTCCCTTAAGCCCTTGTTACTAAGGCTCAAAGTGCCAAGGCTTTCTGGAAAAGCTGTGGGCAAGGCTTGTTTACTTTATAGGGAATTAGATTATTAAAACAAAAAAAAAAAGTATTTTTGGCTTGAGGAATGCCCTATAAACTATATGAAAGGAACACAATTATGCAATGAGTAAAAGTTTATCTTGGATCCACTTTAAGAGATATGCGGGAAGCAACAGACTAAGGACAGCAAGGCTGTGTCTATGTAGCCTTACCATGGAAACAGTTTTTATAAAAAGTAGAAAACCAAAATTAAAATACGGCCAGTTGGTGTCCACTTGACAAATTTTTGAAACAACCCAACTCCAATCAACATATCCTATTTATTATCCTCAAAGGTCCAAGTGGCTACCCATTCGGTGACCACCAAAAAGGATACTTAATTAATTCTTCATATACATGTTGTTTATCCTACGGTTCATATTTACATGCACAATTCCTTCTAAAAAATACTAGTTGACTGGATGCCATTGTCTCTAGAAGTCACAGCGGCAGCGCACATCCAGCGTACAATCATGGATTTATTGGAACATTTGTAAAACAATTGTCAGTATATTGATAACAATATTGACTCACACAAGGAGAGAGGTGCTAACAAAACATACAGAGGTCAACAGCTATTTTGCACCCACCCACACTGGTAAGTTAATTAAGTCAGAAAGCGGGCTTATTGTTCTGACAAACCACCACATGGTGGGAGCAAAAAGGCTGTCGATCTCTGTACGACCTTTTAACACCTTTCACTAATTGTTGATAAAGGGATAATTTCTTTTAGCAAGCCACAGCACACAGCATTGGTGTGAATGCCTGCTAAATAGTTATTGGACAATCTAACCTATGGCAGTAGGGAGGTGGTGCAGAGTGGTTCAGTAATGGCGGTGTAGATGGAGCCTAAAGCCAGTTTACAGCAATTATTCTTTTCCTAGAAATGAGAGGAAAAGTTGAATAGTGGGTTATTGAAACTTCCTCCCCGAACCTCAACATATAACTCTACATCTCACCATGCCATGCTAATGCCATGTCCTCTCCCAGAGATTTGAAGGGGAGGAGGAGGGGGGGGGGGGGGTTGTGAGGCTACTGTCTTCACACAACTCCACCAGGGTTAACAATAGGAGGATGGGGATTGGGGGGTTGAATGCCACATCCCTTTGTTGGAAGTGAAGCAGCAGTTGACATATACAAATAAGGACAGGGAAACCCAACTTATATAAATAACCTTACATTGCTCACTTTCACTTTTTGTTGAAATTATTTTGTAGTATGTTGCCATCAATATCTCTGTCTGTATAAAATACATCAACATATTAAAATAAAGTCAGTGTTAGATCCATTATGCTAACGCAACTTTAATTCCCTCTGCACTGTTCCATTTCATTGTCACCATAATTGTTCTACTATTGGCTTTGAAAAGGAAGATTTAGTGTCATGCAGTGTACAGGGGTCATTATTTTCTGCCTATTACTATTTTTAAAAAATGTTTATAAATCCTTTTTCTCTATACAGCTTGTAATTATGTATAGGAGCTGTGAGAGATCGCCGAAAAGCCGCCGCATGTGCTACTGAGCAGGCGGCTGATTCCGCGTCCAGTGCAGCTGTTTGCTCGCGGAGGCGTGTGTTTGGTAACAGGGCAGAACGCGGAAAAGCCGCCGCATGCAACAACAGTAAGGCGGCTGGTTCCGCGTACAGCGCGGCGGTTTGCACGCGGCGGCGCGTGTCTGGTGTGGCTGAGTCTGTTAGTGCACATAGGCTTAGGAATACACGCGCGCACGCTGAGAGGCAGAATTCTTATACTAAGCAGGAAGAGTCAGCTGACCACGCCGATCAGCTGACTCCAGAGCAGGATACTATTGGTTGAGCATATAGGGGTGGTGCTGGATAGCACTCCTCCATATATAGTTCCTGCTGGTCACTTGCAAGTTCTCTGCCGTTGTGATCACTACGTGGAAGCACTCAGACCTAGTCAGATCCTTCAGTGTGTTTGAACCAGGTGGACCTGGGAATTCACACTTAGCCAGATTATTTGAATTGTATTCTGTTTTTGCTTAAGCTAGTTCCAGGGTGTAGAGACCAAGGACCTCGCACCCAGTCTAGGGAACTGTATTATCATCTGTGTATACTTCAGACTAGTTCCGGGGTGCTGAGACCAAGGACCTCGCACCCAGAATAGGCATTGTTGATATATGTTATGACTTATTGCTTTTCTGACTACTCCTCTGTCTTCTGATTCGGTACCTCGCATATCTGATATTCCGTTGCCAGACCCTGCTTGACTTGGATACCGAATCAGCCTTCTGTCTTTGTACTTTTTCTGTCAGTGTGTTGCCGACCAGGCGTGTCCGACCTCGAGAGCTATCTCTCCCCTTAAGAGATAGTCTCCAGATCAGATAGTGACATCTACCTTTAGGTGTCACTCACTCTCTGGCCCTTCCTGTCTCCAGCCTGACTCCTCCCCTTGGAGAGCCTCAGGCTGCTGGAAGGTTCCTGTGCTCCCAGAGCAGTGTCTCTTTACTGTTATATCACCTGCTCAGCAGGTGCATCACTCAAAGTATTACTGTTACACCAAACACTCACATACCAATAGGTGTCCAGAGGTTAGCAATATATCTGTATTATCGGTGATTCTGCAGATCATCCATAATCGGGTATATATCTGCATTCTTGGTAATACTGTAGATCACCAATAATCAGATTCTCTCTGCGTGCTGACACCAATTGTTACAGAACGGCAGACCAAACCCAAATGGACGCACTCCGCAGCCGTCTCGATGCACTTACCACCTCGGTGGAAAATTTCATCTCAGTGCTGAACAATCATCAGACCCAGATCAACACCTTAAATGGGTCTGCGCAAGCCCAACAGATGGCTGTGGGTACAGTGCGATCTCCTCCTAGCACAGACATACGTATGTCCGTACCTGAAAGGTTTTCTGGCCACAGATCTGACTTTCGAAACTTTAAAAATCAATTGTTGTCATACTTTGAGTTAAGACCTAGTTCCTCAGGAACTGTAGCACAGAAAATTACGTTTTATCAAGACACTATTATCAGGAGATTCCCAGACTTGGGCATATAGTCTCCAGCCAGGTGATAGTGCGTTAGTTTCAGTTGAGGGATTTTTTGACGCTATGGCCATAATTTACGATGATCCAGATATTGCCTTTACCGCTGAGCGGAAGCTCAAGACGTTGCGGCAGGGCAGAGATCCGGTCGAAAATTACGCAGCTGAGTTCAGGAAGTGGGCAGTTTCAGCCAGAAGGGGCTCATTCGCTTTATTAGACTGTTTTTTATCAGGGCTGTCAGACGCGGTCTCAGACTTGATGTTGAATCATCCTGAGCCCAAGTCTCTCGATGAGGCCATTTCATTGGCCATCAGAATTGACCGTTATGTATGATACCAAACAGTGGCGTAGCTACAAACCTCTGGGCCCCGATGCGGAATCTGCAAGTGGGCCCCCCGGCAACAACAGCCCCCCCTCCCCGGCAACACCCGACGCACACACATATCCGAATCCCTATAGCCAGCTATAGGTCCCCCCAGTATAGGTAGCTAGGCATAGGTAAGCCAGTATAGTTGCCCCCGGTATAGGTTAGCCAGGTAGGTGCCTCCAGCATAGGTAGCCAGTATAGTTGCGCCCAGTATAGGTGAGATAGGCAGGTGCCGCCGGTATAAGTTAGGTAGATAGGTGCCCCCAGTACAGGTTAGCTAGGTGGGTGCCTCTAATATAGGTAGCCAGAATAGTTGCCCCCAGCATAGGTTAGATAGGTAGGTGCCCCCAGTATAGGTTAGTGAGGTAGGTGCCTCCAATATAGGTAGCCAGTATAGTTGCCACCTGTATAGGCTAGCTAGGTGCCCCCAATACAGGTTAGATAAGTAAGTGCCCCCAGTATAGGTTAGATAGGTAGGTGCCCCCAGTATAGGTTAGATTAGGTAGCTGCCCCCCAGTATAAGTTAGATGAGGTAGGTGCCCCCCAGTATAAGGTTAGATGAGGTAGGTGCCCCCCAGTATAGGTTAGATTAGGTAGCTGCCCCCCAGTATAGGTTAGATTAGGTAGCTGCCCCCCAGTATAGGTTAGATAGGTAGGTGCCCCCCCGTATAGGTTAGATTTGGTAGGTGCCCCCTATTACAGGTTAGATTAGGTAGGTTCCCCCCAGTATAGGTTAGATTAGGTAGCTGCCCCCCAGGATAGATTAGGTAGCTGCCCCCCAGGATAGATTAGGTAGCTGCCCCCAGGATAGATTAGGTAGGTGCCCCCCAGTATAGGTTAGATTAGGTAGGTGCCCCCCCCAGTATAGGTTAGATTAGGTAGGTGCCCCCCAGTATTTGTTAGATTAGGTAGGTGCCCCCCATTATAGGTTAGATTAGGTAGGTGCCCCCCAGTGTAGGTTAAATTAGGTAGCTGCCCCCCAGGATAGATTATGTAGCTTCCCCCCAGGATAGGTTAGATTAGGTAGCTGCCCCCCAGGATAGATTAGGTAGCTGCCCCCCAGGATAGATTAGGTAGCTGCCCCCCAGTATAGGTTAGATTAGGTAGCTGCCCCCCAGTATAGATTAGGTAGCTGCCCCCCCAGGATAGATTAGGTAGCTGCCCCCCAGGATAGGTTAGAGTAGGTAGCTGCCCCCCAGGATAGGTTAGAGTAGGTAGCTGCCCCCCAGGATAGGTTAGGTAGCTGTCCCCCAGGATAGGTTAGAGTAGCTGCCCCCCAGGATAGGTTAGATTAGGTAGCTGCGCCCCCCCGCCCCCCAGGATAGGTTAGGTAGGTAGCTGCCCCCCCAGTATAGGTTAGGTAGGTAGCTGCCCCCCCAGGATAGGTTAGGTAGGTAGTTGCCCCCCCCCCAGGATAGATTAGGTAGGTAGCTGCCCCCCAGGATAGGTTAGGTAGGTAGCTGCCCCCCAGGATAGGTTAGAGTAGGTAGCTGCCCCCCAGGATAGGTTAGAGTAGGTAGCTGCCCCCCCAGGATAGGTTAGATTAGGTAGCTGCCCCCCCCCCAGGATAGGTTAGGTAGGTAGCTGCCCCCCCAGGATAGGTTAGGTAGGTAGTTGCCCCCCCAGGATAGATTAGGTAGGTAGCTGCCCCCCAGGATAGATTAGGTAGGTAGCTGCCCCCCAGGATAGGGTAGGTAGGTGCCCCCCCCCATAATGGAGGGGGGAGCTGCAGCCGCGGGGAGGGCAGCCCGACCTCTCCCTCCCTTCCTCTCCCCGGGCCCCCCCCCCCCCCTCAGATGCAGAGTGAGCGCTCACGGAAGCGCTGTAGGCAATACTCACCTCCGTCCCTGGTTCCAATCGCCACTGATCTCCTCCCGCTCTGTATAGATGCTGATACACACATTGCCGGAAGCAGTGTGTGTATCAGCTTCTATGCAGAGAGGAGATCAGCGGCGATTGGAACGCAGGGAGGTGAGTTCTGCCTACAGCGCTTCCGTGCGCGCTCACTCTGCATCTGAGGGGGGGGGGGCCCGGGGAGAGGAAGGGAAGGAGAGGTTGGGCTGCCCTCCCCGCCGCTCCCCCCTCCCAATAGCGTGCACGGGCCGCATGGCCGCATGTGCCTCCAAACGGACATGGGCCCCCCGGGCCCCTCCCCCGCCTCCTCAGGAGCCGGACTTGGTCACCATGGCGACCGTTGCGACCGCGGGCCCTACGCCATTGATACCAAAGACAGACCCGGGGTAGGAACAATGTGAGATACTTGTCCTACGCAACGTCTCCTTCTGTTCCATCTCCACCTGCTTCGCCTTCACCGGAACCAATGCAGATTGGTCGGTCGAGATTGTCTCAGGTGGAACGGAGACGCAGGGAAACAGAGCAGCTCTGTCTTTACTGTGCAGAGGGGGGTCATAAGGTACAGAATTGTCCCAAGAAGTCGGGAAACGCTGCCGCCTAGGTGTAGTTGGAGGTAATACCCTATGCGAGCAGTCGTTACCTCTCGATGATAAACGTTTTCTTCTCCCTTGCACTATATCTTGGCAAGATAAGACAGAGACTACTGAGGCCTTCATTGATTCAGGCTCAGCAGCTAATTTTATGGATTACGAATTTGCTAAGAAATTGGGGATCCCGATCTCCCCTTTAAAACAACAGATTCGGGTCACTGCGGTGGATGACTCCCCTCTGCAGAGTAATCACCCTCTTTCCCAGACCCCAGATTTGGGGGTCACAATAGAGGTCTTGCATAAAGAAAGTTTATCATTTTTTGTGTTATGAATGGCAACCTCCATGATCATTCTTGGCATGCCATGGTTACAGACTCACTCGCCTCAGATCAACTGGGCCACGGGTCAGCTAACCAGCTGGTCTGCCCAATGCTATCATCATTGTCTTGCGAAAGTAACCTTTGGTAAAACCAAGATTCACATGGAGGGATTGCCAGATCAATATTCAGAATTTGCAGACGTATTCTGCCCCAAGTCAGCAGATAAACTTCCTCCACACCATCCCTTTGATTTCCCCATTGATCTTAGGTGTGGTTGTATGCCCCCTAGAGGTCACCTCTATAACTTATCTGGGCCAGAGAAATTGGCCATGCAGGAATACATCCGAGAAAACTTAGCTAAAGGTTTTATTCGCTCTCTCGATCTCCGGCCGGGGCAGGGTTCTTTTTTGTGAAAAAGAAGGATAGTGGCCTACGCCTACGCCCTTGCATTGACTATCGGGGCTTAAATAAAATCACAGTAAAAAATCGCTATCCTTTGCTGTTAATAAACAATTTGTTTACTCAAGTCACCAATGCTAAGATTTTTTCGAAATTGGATCTGAGGGGTGCTTACAACCTTGTGCGAATCAGGGACGGTGATGAATGGAAGACGGCCTTTAACACACCCGACCTAGTGATGCCTTTCGGGTTGGGTAATGCCCCGGCTGTCTTTCAAGAACTGATCAATGAGGTCTTTAGAGAGGTATTGGGCAAATTTGTCTTGGTGTACTTGGACGACATTCTGATTTTCTCGTCCAACCTCTCAGAGCACAGAGATCATGTTAGGTTTGTGTTACGGAAGTTGAGACAGAACATGCTGTACGCTAAGCTGGAGAAATGCATATTTGAAGTGACCTCTGTCGCCTTTCTAGGGTACATAATTTCAACCTCTGGCCTCTCTATGGACCCTGGGAAAGTTTCAGCTGTGTTAGATTGGCCTCAACCTGTGGGATTGAAGGCTCTCCAGAGGTTCCTGGGGTTCGCTAACTACTACAGAAGGTTCATAAAGGGGTACTCTACGGTGATCTCACCTCTCACCAGTCTCACAAAGAAAGGGGCAGATACTCACCACTGGTCCCCTGAGGCCCATGATGCTTTCTCCACTCTAAAGAAATTGTTCTGTACTGCACCCATTTTGAGACATGTTGACACCACCTTCCCCTTTATCGTGGAGGTAGATGCCTTAGAGGTAGGGGTCGGGGCTGTGCTGTCTCAGCGTTCTGGGTTGCAGGGAAAGTTACACCCTTGTGCCTATTTTTCACGTAGGTTTTCACCCGCTGAGAAAAACTACGATATAGGCAATAGGGAACTTCTAGCCATTAAGTTGGCCTTTGAGGAATGGCGACATTGGCTAGAGGGTGCAGAACATACCATTACTGTCTATACTGACCACAAGAATTTGGAGTACATTGAGCTCGACAGGCTCGGTGGTCATTGTTCTTCTCGAGATTCAGATTTGTAATCACGTATACCCCTGGTAGTAAAAACATCAAAGCTGATGCTTTGTCCAGATGTTTTGAGCCCGAGACAGCACAGCCCTCAGACCCAAAAACCATTCTGCCGCAGAAAGTGGTTCTGGCCACCACTGAGACCTGGAGGGACTGGACTAAGACGTTGAGTCCGTTCCAACAGGATGTACCTGAGGGAAAGCCTGAAGGAGCCACCAGAACTCAGGACCTCATAGCGAGATGTGCCTGGTGGCCTTCATTGGCAACTGACTGCAAAGAGTATGTAAGAGAATGTGCAGTGTGTGCGAGAAGCAAACCCTCCCGTCAGGCACCTGTTGGGACATTACAACCACTGCCAGTCCCGAGGGAACCATGGACCCATCTGTCCATGGATTTTGTGGGCAAACTCCCTAGGTCTGAAGGCATGATGGTCATTTGGGTGGTAGTCGATCGTTTCAGCAAGATGGCCCCTTTCGTCCCCCTTAAGGGCCTCCCCTCGGCCCAGGAGTTGGCCGATCTCTTCATCCAACATATTTTCCGGCTGCATGGTATTCCGGAAAATATTGTGTCAGATCGGGGAGTCCAATTTGTTTCTAAGTTTTGGAGGGCATTCTGCCATCAGTTAGACATGGAGCTATCTTTTTCATCAGGCTACCACCCACAGACCAATGGCCAGACCGAGAGAACCAATCAGTCCCTGGAACAGTTTTTGAGATGTTATGTGGCAGATGTTCAAACTGACTGGGTCAAATTCCTGCCATTTGCAGAATTTGCACACAACAACTTGAGGAGCTCCTCTTCAGGTTTTTCTCCATTCCAGGTGGTGACTGGAAGATCACCTAAGTTCACCCCACTGCCAGTGGCTGCCACCCCGTTTCCAGCCCTGGAAGATTGGCAGAGGTCCTTGAAGCAGACGTGGGGAATGGTAGAAAGAAACTTGAGGAGGGCTTTTCAGAGTCAGAAGAAACAGGCTGATAAAAAACGTTCCATAGAGTGGGAGTTTCTTCCAGGTGACTTGGTCTGGGTGTCCACACGACATTTGGCTCTGAAGCAACTGTCTCCCAAGTTAGGTCCCAGATTTGTGGGTCCGTTTCCTGTGATAAGGAAAATTAATGATGTCACTTATGCCATTGATCTCCCCGCCAGCTTGCGGGGTGTGAGATCATTCCATGTGTCCTTGCTCAAGCCGGCAGTGCATGTGGATTCCGCTCCCCCCCCCCCGTGTTAATTGATGACCAACCTGAATATGAGATTGAGAAGATTCTTGACTCCCGACTTGTGCATAACTCCGTGCAGTATTTGGTGCATTGGAAAGGGTATGGCATTGAGGAGGGAACTTGGGTGCCAGAATGTCGCATGCATGCAGAGGAGTTGAAAAGGGAGTTTCATAAATTGCATCCTGAGAAGCCGAGCAGGAGATGTCCGGAGTCCACTCCTCGGGGGGGAAGGATACTGTGAGAGATCGTGGAAAAGCCGCCGCATGTGCTACTGAGCAGGCGGCTGATTCCTGGTCCAGTGCGGTGGTTTGCTCGTGGAAGCGTGTGTTTGGTAACGGGGCAGAACGCGGAAAAGCCGCCGCATGTAACAACAGTAAGGCGGCTGGTTCCGCGTCCAGCGCTGCGGTTTGCACGCGGCGGCGTGTCTGGTGTGGCTGAGTCTGTTAGTGCACATAGGCTTAGGAATACACGCGCCCGCGCTGAGAGGCAGAATTCTTATACTAAGCAGGAAGAGTCAGCTGACCACGCCGATCAGCTGACTCCAGAGCAGGATACTATTGGTTGAGCAATTAGGGGTGGTGCTGGATAGCACTACTCCATATATAGTTCCTGCTGGTCACTTGCAAGTTGTCTGCCGTTGCGATCACTACGTGGAAGCACTCAGACCTAGTCAGATCCTTCAGTGTGTTTGAACCAGGTGGACCTGGGAATTCACACTTAGCCAGATTATTTGAATTGTATTCTGTTTATGCTTAACCACTTGAGGACCTAGGGCTTTCTACCCCTTAAGGACCGGCCACTTTTTTTCCATTCAGACCACTGCAGCTTTCACGGTTTATTGCTCGCTCATACAACCTACCACCTAAATGAATTTTGGCTCCTTTTCTTGTCACTAATAAAGCTTTCTTTTGGTGCTATTTGATTGCTTCTGCGGTTTTTACTTTTTATTATATTCATCAAAAAATGAATTTTGGCAAAAAAATGATTTTTTTTAACTTTCTGTGCTGACATTTTTCAAATAAAGTAAAATTTCTGTATACATGCAGCGCGAAAAATGTGGACAAACATGTTTTTGATAAAAAAAAACCCATTCAGTGTATATTTATTGGTTTGGGTAAAAGTTATAGCGTTTACAAACTATGGTGCAAAAAGTGAATTTTCCCATTTTCAAGCATCTCTGACTTTTCTGACCCCCTGTCATGTTTCATGAGGGGCTAGAATTCCAGGATAGTATAAATACCCCCCAAATGACCCCATTTTGAAAAGAAGACATCCCAAAGTATTCACTGAGAGGCATAGTGAGTTCATAGAAGATATTATTTTTTGTCACAAGTAAGCGGAAAATGACACTTTGTGAGAAAAAAAAAAAAAAGTTTCCATTTCTTCTAACTTGCGACATAAAAAAATGAAATCTGCCACGGACTCACCATGCCCCTCTCTGAATACCTTGAAGGGTCTACTTTCCAAAATGGGGTCATTTGTGGGGTGTGTTTACTGTCCTGACATTTTGGGGGGTGCTAAATTGTAAGCACCCCTGTAAAGCCTAAAGGTGCTCATTGGACTTTGGACCCCTTAGCGCAGTTAGGCTGCAAAAAAGTGCCACACATGTGGTATTTCCGTACTCAGGAGAAGTAGTATAATGTGTTTTGGGGTGTATTTTTACACATACCCATGCTGGGTGGGAGAAATATCTCTGTAAATGACAATTTGTTAATTTTTTTTACACACAATTGTCCATTTACAGAGATCTTTCTCCCACTCAGCATGGGTATGTGTAAAAATACACCACAAAACACATTATACTACTTCTCCTGAGTACGGCGATACCACATGTGTGGCACTTTTTTGCACCCTAACTGCGCTAAAGGGTCCAAAGTCCAATGAGTACCTTTAGGATTTCACAGGTCATTTTGAGAAATTTCGTTTCAAGACTACTCCTCACGGTTTAGGGCCCCTAAAATGCCAGGGCAGTATAGGAACCCCACAAATGACCCTATTTTAGAAAGAAGACACCCCAAGGTATTCCATTAGGAGTATGGTGAGTTCATAGAAGATTTTATTTTTTGTCAAAAGTTAGCGGAAAATGACACTTTGTGAAAAAACACAATTAAAATCAATTTCCGCTAACTTGTGACAAAAAATAAAATCTTCTATGAACTCGCCATACTACTAACGGAATACCTTGGGGTGTCTTCTTTCTAAAATGGGGTCATTTGTGGGGTTCCTATACTGCCCTGGCATTTTAGGGGCCCTAAACCGTGAGGAGTAGTCTTGAAACGAAATTTCTCAAAAATGACCTGTGAAATCCTAAAGGTACTCATTGGACTTTGGGCCCTTTAGCGCAGTTAGGGTGCAAAAAAGTGCCACACATGTGGTATCGCCATACTCGGGAGAAGTAGTACAATGTGTTTTGGGGTGTATTTTTACACATACCCATGCTGGGTGGGAGAAATACCTCTGTAAATGGACAAAAGTGTGTAAAAAAAATCAAAAGATTGTCATTTACAGAGGTATTTCTCCCACCCAGCATGGGTATGTGTAAAAATACACCCCAAAACACATTATACTACTTTTCCCGAGTACGGCGATACCACATGTGTGGCACTTTTTTGCACCCTAACTGCACTAAGGGGCCCAAAGTCCAATGAGTACCTTTAGGATTTCACAGGTCATTTTTGTTTCAAGACTACTCCTCGCGGTTTAGGGCCCCTAAAATGCCAGGGCAGTATAGGAACCCCACTAATGACCCCATTTTAGAAGGAAGACACCCCAAGGTATTCCGTTAGGAGTATGGTGAGTTCATAGAAGTTTTTATTTTTTTGTCACAAGTTAGCGAAAATTGATTTTAATAGTTTTTATTACACAAAGTGTCATTTTCCGCTAACTTGTGACAAAAAATAAAATCTTCTATGAACTCACCATACTCCGTACGGAATACCTTTGGGTGTCTTCTTTCTAGAATGGGGTCATTTGTGGGGTTCCTATACTGCCCTGGCATGTTAGGGGCCCTAAACCGTGAGGAGTAGTCTTGAAACCAAATGTCGCAAAATGACCTGTGAAATCCTAAAGGTACTCATTGGACTTTGGGCCCCTTAGCGTACTTAGGGTGTAAAAAAGTGCCACACATGTGGTACCGCCGTACTCAGGAAAAGTAGTATAATGCGTTTTGGGGTGTATTTTTACACATACCCATGCTAAGTGGGAGAAATATCTCTGTAAATGACAATTGTTTGATTTTTTTTACACACAATTGTCCATTTACATAGAAATTTCTCCCACCCAGCATGGGTATGTGTAAAAATACACCCCAAAACACATTATACTACTTTTCCTGAGTACGGCGGTACCACATGTGTGACACTTTTTTGCAGCCTAGGTGCGCTAAGGGGCCCAACGTCCTATTCACAGGTCATTTTGAGGCATTTGTTTTCTAGACTACTCCTCGCAGTTTAGGGCCCCTAAAATGCCAGGGCAGTATAGGAACCCCACAAGTGACCCCATTTTAGAAAGAAGACACCCCAAGGTATTCTGTTAGGTGTATGACGAGTTCATAGAAGATTTTATTTTTTTGTCAAAAGTTAGCGGAAAGTGACACTTTGTGGAAAAAAACCAATAAAAATCAATTTCCGCTAACTTTTGACAAAAAATAAAATCTTCTATGAACTCGTCATACACCTAACAGAATACCTTGGGGTGTCTTTTTTTCTAAAATGGGGACACTTGTGAGGTTCCTATACCGCCCTGGCATTTTACGGGCCCAAAACCGTGAGTAGTCTGGAAACCAAATGTCTCAAAATGACTGTTCAGGGGTATAAGCATCTGCAAATTTTGATGACAGGTGGTCTATGAGGGGGCGAATTTTGTGGAACCGGTCATAAGCAGGGTGGCCTTTTAGATGACAGGTTGTATTGGGCCTGATCTGATGGATAGGAGTGCTAGGGGGGTGACAGGAGGTGATTGATGGGTGTCTCAGGGGGTGGTTAGAGGGGAAAATAGATGCAATCAATGCACTGGGGAGGTGATCGGAAGGGGGTCTGAGGGGGATCTGAGGGTTTGGCCGAGTGATCAGGAGCCCACACGGGGCAAATTAGGGCCTGATCTGATGGGTAGGTGTGCTAGGGGGTGACAGGAGGTGATTGATGGGTGTCTCAAGGTGTGATTAGAGGGGGGAATAGATGCAAGCAATGGACTGGCGAGGTGATCAGGGCTGGGGTCTGAGGGCATTCTGAGGGTGTGGGCGGGTGATTGAGTGCCCTAGGGGCAGATAGGGGTCTAATCTGATAGGTAGCAGTGACAGGGGGTGATTGATGGGTAATTAGTGGGTGTTTAGGGTAGAGAACAGATGTAAACACTGCACTTGGGAGGTGATCGGACGTCGGATCTGCGAGCGATCTATTGGTGTGGGTGGGTGATCAGATTGTCCGCAAGGGGCAGGTTAGGGGCTGATTGATGGGTGGCAGTGACAGCGGGTGATTGATGGGTGGCAGTGACAGGGGGTGATTGATGGGTGGCAGTGACAGGGGGTGATTGATGGGTGATTGATAGGTGATTGACAGGTGATTGACAGGTAATCAGTGGGTTATTACAGGGGAGAACAGATGTAAATATTGCACTGGCGAATTGATAAGGGGGGGTCTGAGGGTAATCTGAGCGTGTAGGCGGGTGATTGGGTGCCCGCAAGGGGCAGATTAGGGTCTGATCTGATGGGTAACAGTGACAGGTGGTGATAGGGGGTGATTGATGGGTGATTGATGGGTAATTAGTGGGTGTTTAGAGGAGAGTAAACGCTGCGCTTGGGTGGTGATCTGATGTCGGATCTGCGGGCGATCTATTGGTGTGGGTGGGTAATCAGATTGCCCGCAAGGGGCAGGTTAGGGGCTGATTGTTGGGTGGCAGTGACAGGGGGTGACAGGGGGTGATTGATGGGTGATAGGTGATTGGCAGGTGATTGACAGGTGATCAGTGGGTTATTACAGGGAAGGATAGATGTAAATAATGCCCTGGCGAATTGATAAGGGGGGGGTCTGAGGGTAATCTGAGCGTGTAGGCGGGTGATTGGGTGCCCGCAAGGGGCAGATTAGGGTCTGATCTGATAGGTAACAGTGATAGGGGGTGATTGATGGGTGATTGATGGGTAATTAGTTGGTGTGTTTAGAGAAGATAACAGATGTAAACAATACATTTGGGAGGTAATCTGACGGCGGGTTTGCGGGCGATCTAATGGTGTGGGTGGGTGATCAGATTGCCCGCAAGGGGCAGGTTAGGGGCTGATTGATGGGTGGCAGTGACAGGGGGTGATTGATGGGTGATAGGTGATTGACAGGTGATCAGTGGGTTATTACAGGGAAGAACAGATGTAATGAATGCACTGGTGAATTGATAAGGGGGGGTCTGAGGGCAATCTGAGCGTGTGGGCGGGTGATTGGGTGCCCGCAAGGGGCAGATTAGGGTCTGATCTGATAGGTAAAAGTGACAGGTGGTGATAGGGGGTGATTGATGGGTGATTGATGGGTAATTAGTGTGTGTTTAGAGGAGAGAATAGATGTAAACAATGGATTTGGGAGGTGATCTGATGTCGGATCTGCGGGCGATCTATTGGTGTGGGGGGGTGATCAGATTGCCCGCAAGGGGCAGGTTAGGGGCTGATTGATGGGTGGCAGTGACAGGGGGTGATTGATGGGTGATTGATGGGTGATTGACGGGTGATTGACAGGTGATTGACAGGTGATCAGGGGGGATAGATGCATACAGTGCATGGGGGGGGGTCTGGGGGGGGGGTCTGGGGAGAATCTGGGGGGTGGGGGGGGTGATCAGGAGGGAGCAGGGGGCAGGGGGGGGGTATAAAAAAAAATAGCGTTGACAGATAGTGACAGGGAGTGATTGATGGGTGATTAGGGGGGTGATTGGGTGCAAACAGGGGTCTGGGGGGTGGGCAGGGGGGGGTCTGATGGGTGCTGTGGGCGATCTGGGGCGGGGGGGGGGAGAAAATCAGTGTGCTTGGTGCAGACTAGGGTGGCTGCAGCCTGCCCTGGTGGTCCCTCGGACACTGGGACCACCAGGGCAGGAGGCAGCCTGTATAATACACTTTGTAAACATTACAAAGTGTATTATACACTTTGTATGCGGCGATCGTCGGGTTAACATCCCGCCGGCGCTTCCGTATGGCCGGCGGGATGTTGCGGCGAGTGAGCGGCGACAGGCGGAGGCGGAGGATCGCGTCACGGATGACGCGATCGCTCCGCCCATGCCCAAACAAGGACCGCCGCCATTTGTCAATACGGCGGTCCTTGCGGCGTCTGCTTCCCGGCCGCCATTTGTCTATACGGCGGTCGGGAAGTAGTTAAGCTAGTTCCAGGGTGTAGAGACCAAAGACCTCGCACCCAGTCTAGGGAACTGTATTATCATCTGTGTATACTTCAGACTAGTTCCGGGGGGCTGAGACCAAGGACCTCGCACCCAGAATAGGCATTGTTGATATATGTTATGACTTATTGCTTTTCTGACTACTCCTCTGTCTTCTGATTCGGTACCTCGCATATCTGATATTCCGTTGCCAGACCCTGCTTGACTTGGATACCGATTTAGCCTTCTATCTTTGTACTTTTTCTGTCAGTGTGTTGCCGACCAGGCGTGTCCGACCTCGAGAGCTATCTCTCCCCTTAAGAGATAGTCTCCAGATCAGATAGTGACATCTACCTTTAGGTGTCACTCACTCTCTGGCCCTTCCTGTCTCCAGCCTGACTCCTCCCCTTGGAGAGCCTCAGGCTGCTGGAAGGTTCCTGTGCTCCCAGAGCAGTGTCTCTTTACTGTTATATCACCTGCTCAGCAGGTGCATCACTCAAAGTATTACTGTTACACCAAACACTCACATACCTATAGGTGTCCAGAGGTTAGCAATATATCTGTATTATCGGTGATTCTGCAGATCATCCATAATCGGGTATATATCTGCATTCTTGGTGATACTGCAGATCACTAATAATCAGATTCTCTCTGCGTGCTGACACCAATCGTTACAGTAACACAGGGGCGTTTCTAGGGTCCTTGGAGATCGGGGGCACCTGTGGGCACCAGGCGGGGAGGTATATGCGCCGCAGCAAAAATGGGCGTGGCCATGCGGTGAGCGGGCGTGGCCATGGGTGGGGCCAAATGTACATGAACTTAGCAGTGGTGTAAGCTACAGATAACGGGCCTGCCCATCAAAATATTGGATGGAGCCCCCTGTCCTTTATTTGGATAATTTACAATCAGTATAGGCATAGATCAAAGATGTATACGCACATACAATTTTGATTGGTCAATCACTGACCCCCAATTTTACCACCCCCCGTGCAGTAAGTGGGCCAACAGACAATTAATTTTATGAACAGAGCTAAAATTGGCTAATCAAAATTGTATGTGTGTACCAGGCTTTACAGCTAATACTGTACATATTGAAAGTAGCAGGGATCAGCATACAATATAGCTGGTTTACAATCAATAAAGGCACAGAGTAACACCTTACACTGTACACACTGGAGGTAAATCAGCACACAGTGCAGGCACTAGAGAACAGCGTATACTGTACATACTGTAGGCAGCAGAATTCAGCACACTGCAGCTAGCGTGCCAAAAATATGAGGATCACGTTGTGCGGCGTGCTTATCGTGCCGCACCGAAAAATGGGTGGGCCATGGACCAGAATATAGGTGTGGTAATGGCCGGGTGGAGACAAATTTACATGAACCTAGTCCTGGTGGGACATTAGATTATGACAGTGGTGGCGAACCTTTTGGAGGCCGAGTGCCCAAACTGCAATCCAAAAGTCACTTATCTATCGCAAAGTGGCAACCAGAATTTAAACTAAATACTGTACAAACGTTTTAACTCATACATGAACATTATGGAAAATCCAAGTTGAAAATAAACTGTGAAGATAAACAATTTCATCCATCCTACTCCTGAAAAATGTATTCAGTTTTTTAGAACCTCCCAGTTTTATTTTCTGTTTTAAAAAGCTAAAAAAGTAGGTTTAATGCTATTGTCTCATATGATAAGGATTCAGCTTTTTCCATAGTCTCGCAGTTAGCAATCATGTGACCCCCAACAAGACAAATTCAGCAATCATGAGGCCCCCAACAAATCATGAGGCCCCCAACAAGACAAATTCAGCAATCATGAGGCCTCCAACAAATCATAAGGCCCCCAACAAGACAAATTCAGCAATCATGAGGCCCCCAACAAATCATGAGGCCCCCAACAAGACAAATTCAGCAATCTTGAGGCCCCCAACAAATCATAAGGCTCCCAACAAGACAAATTCAGCAGTCATGAGGCACATAAATAGACAGCATTTCACATAAATAGGCTGAATGCCCCCTTAATATGGTAGCCCCCCAAGTTAGGTAGTGAGTGACAGGGACCCCCAGGTTAGCTAGTGAGTGACAGGCGCCTCCAGTTAGGTAGTGAGTGACAGGGAGCCCCTTTAGGAAGTGAGTGAGTGCCAGGGAGCCCCTTTAGGTAGTGAGTGGGTGCCAGGGAGCCCCTTTAGGTAGTGAGCGAGTGCCAGGGATCCTCTTCAGGCAGTGAGTGAGTGCCAGGGAGCCCCTTTAGGCAGTGAGTGAGTGCCAGGGAGCCCCTTTAGGCAGTGAGTGAGTGCCAGGGAGCCCCTTTAGAGAGTGAGTGAGTGCCAGGGAGCCCCTTTAGGGAGTGAGTGAGTGCCAGGGAGCCCCTTTAGGGAGTGAGTGAGTGCCAGGGAGCCCCTTTAGGGAGTGAGTGAGTGCCAGGGAGACCCTTTAGGGAGTGAGTGAGTGCCAGGGGGAGCCCCTTTAGGGAGTGAGTGCCAGGGGGAGCCCCTTTAGGGAGTGAGTGAGTGCCAGGGGGAGCCCCTTAAGGGAGTGAGTGAGTGCCATGGAGCCCCTTTAGGGAGTGAGTGAGTGCCAGGGAGGCCCCCCTCCAGCCGCCGCTGCTCCCCCCACCCCCCTTACCAGACCTCAGGATCAGCGGCGACCCGACCGGTAAGAGCGGGCGCCGGACGCACCCGCTCGATATGCGGAAGTGATGTCACTTCCGCATATCAGTGCAGGCGCTGCGTCCTAGCGCCCGCACGATTGGTCGCCGGCTCGCCGCCTGATCCTGAGGTCTGAGTGACGCGGCGGACGCGGCTGGAGGGAGCCGCTGCCAGAGGGGGCGGCCGGGCGGAGATCCGTGGCACCCCAGGACAGATTGGGGGCACGTGCCCCCCCAAAATAGGGCTAGCGACGCCCCTGCAGTAACATGCAGTGGCTGTATTGCTTTGATGGGTTCTGCTTCTGGTTTGTGGTGTTGAATAGGGGTAGTTGAGGTCTGTAGGTCAGGTTTGGTTCTCTTTATGGTTGATAGCTGGTGAATCCTGCAGAGTAATTCCAGTGGAATACAGTTCTCCTTCTAGTGGCTAATCTACAAATGTGTATATTTAATGCAGACTTGGCATAGAGCTTGTAATGTATACAGTTACTTTAAAATAAACAAAACATCATTTCTAGCTGAACTACAAAACACAATATCATCAGATTATAGTAGCAAGTATTGGGATAGCAGCAGAAAAGTGAATATAATAACATATCATGGAATTCTGGGTCTTCTAGCACTGGCCTGTTGCAGAAAGCTACAGAAATCTTGGTAATAGAAATCATCTTCTGTTGTGCATAGCCATTGGAGGTTATTGTTGGCAGAAAAAAAATTGGCTCTTAGTTATTCTTAAAGGACCACTATCGCGAATATAGTCAAATGTAAAATACATGTAAAAACATACAAATAAAAAGTACTTTTCTTCCAAAGTAAAATAAGCCATACATGTATTCTCTCCTATGTTGCCATCACTTTCAATAGGTAGTAGAAATCTGACAGAACCGGCAGGTTTTGGACTAGCTCATCTTCTTATGGGGGATTCTCCGAGTTTTCTTTATTTTCAAAAGAACTTAGTGAATGGCAGTTGTACCATCCAACTGTCAAAGAAATGTGCAGTGAGCAGGGAGGCTGGCCAGCATCTTTGTATACATCCTTTTCAGTTAGTGTCTTTATAAAGAATAAAGGCCATGCTGAGAATCCCCCATGAAGAGATAGACTAGTCTAAAACCTGTCAGTTTTGTCAGATTTGTACTGTAAATGACAGCAACATAGGAGAAAAGTAATTTTTGGCTCACTTTACTCTGGAAGAAACATAATTCTTATCTGTATGTGTTTACATGTATTTTACATTTTACAATTTTTTGCTATAGTGGTCCTTTAATAAGAATCTTGTCCCTTATCAACACTCATCACAGTAGTATCAGAACAGGTAACTCATCTGAATGTAATTTTTTCTGCTGTTTTGCATAGAGTAGTTAGAATATGAAAAGGGTATTCTTACTATTTATAGAGGAAATTTAGATTTATATTAATATAGGTTAGCATTTTAAAACAGGTATGCTGTCATTTCTAAAAATAACCATTACTTCTACCTTCCACATTTAGTGTAAAACAATGTGTACATAAGTAGTTCTGCTCAGCATGGTACTCTGGCAAACAATAACAATTTTTCAAGCAGAGTTCTTCTTTATAGCTCCCGTCCAGCATCCCTCCCTCCAGTCTGCTAACTCATTTTTTACATTTTATTTTCTACATTGCTAATAATAGTAATAATGAATACAATTTATCTTGAAAGAAGCAATGGTGGTCCATGTTGTTCCCAATGAGAAGTAGATTATTTTATGTACATCATGAGAGCATGCCATCCACATAACCACACTCCTCTCCCACTGGCTGTGTCACCACTGTCTATAGACCCCTATTGGAGAGGGATTGAAAAGCATGCTAGGGAGTAGGGACTCTTCCATGTCCTGACTAGGAATGGAAGTGAGCAGAAGTCCGGCTACTATGCTTCCCAGAAGACAATGTTGAATGGCTGCACTCAGAAACAAGAATGTAATGTAAATGAGACTGTCACTTTCTTCAAAGTAAATATATTTTGGATTATGTAACAGAGTACCTCCAATGTAGCTGATCCATTATCAAAGTGAGCAGGATCAGCTGCTCCTGTTCCACTGCCCGAGGAAGTGGGCTGTGTCCCACGAACTGCGTCACAGTTATTGGAGTATATTGTTAAAGAATACTTTTAAAATGCTTATCTTGATGAATCTTCTATGGGGAGGTGAGTACCTCTTCCCCTAATTTTAATTCAAACATTTTTTTAGCCTTTTGCCGCCTCTGTGTTTCTGATATAAGTACCCTAATATAGGTTCAGCAAATGAATGGGGATATAATTCACTCATTTGTCAGGAAATTAACATCACTGGTAAACTCCACTCCTCCAGTTTAAAAAAAAAGCCACAGCGGTTTATGCCTGAAACCTGCTGAGAAGTCTGGAGCTCTGTGGCCACCCCCACTGTGTGCTGTGGCCTGACCCACAGCTCAGCAGCTGCAGCATGTATGTCAGCTGCAAAGCTGGGGGCGGGCTGCGGCAACAGAACTTCAATGAAGAGGCTTCGGCTTTGCATTGGGGCAGGGTTTACCAATTATGGTCATTTCCAAATGAAAAGGTAATTTAATCCCTGTTCGTCTGCCGAACCTTTATTAGGGTACTATTTGGGGAAGATTAGTTGAATTGATTTGTTCACCAAATTACAGTGGAGGTACTCTTTAAGGATTCAAAATTCACCTATGTGACTAGAGGGAGAGTGTATATTCAGAAACAAATATTGCTGTGCTCCTTCTGCAGAGACCTTTAAAAGGGAATAGTAATACATACTCACAGCAACCTGTAACCAGTGGCGGCTCCAGGAATTTTTTTTAGGGGGTGCTTTGCAGGTGCTGGACCAATTTCCGGGGGAGCTGACGACCTGCGGCGTGCGAAGCGTGCCGCGGCAAAAAATGGGTGTGGCTACAACCTGCAGCGCGCGAAGCACGCCGCGGCGAAAAGATGGGCGTGGTCATGACCGGATGAGGGCGGGGCTAACTGTAATTTATAGTGAACCCAGGGTGAGAGTGATATGGTGGCTGCCATATTTATTTCCTTTTTAACAATTCTAGTTGCCTGGCAGCCCTGCTGATCTATTGGCTGCAGTAGTGAACTGAATTACACCAGAAACAAGCATGCAGCTAATCTTGTCAGTTCTGACAATATTGTCAGAAACCCCTGACCTGCTGCATGCTTGTTCAGGGTCTATGGTTGAAAGAATTAGAGGCAGAGGACCAACACGGCAGCCAGGCAGCTGGTATTACTTAAAAGGAGATAAATATGGCAGCCTCAATATTATTCTCACCTCGGGTTCCCTTTAAAAGTGCAACGCAAAGACAGAGGGCCCAAGTTTTGGTGACCCTTTCCCCAGAAAATTCACATAATTGTGCAGGTTTTCTCAAGAAAATACACGTAATGTGAGCAGATTTGAACAAAAAACACGTTCAATGACCCCAATATGCATAATCATTATCAGATATGACCCCCAATATGCACAATCGTTATCAGATATGACCCCAATATGCACAATCGTTATCAAATATGACCCCAATATACACAATCGTTATCAGATATGACCCCAATATACACAATCGTTATCAGATATGACCCCAATATGCACAATCGTTATCAGATATGACCCCAATATTCACAATCGTTATCAGATATGACCCCAATATGCACAATCGTTATCAGATATGACCCCAATATTCACAATCGTTATCAGATATGACCCCAATATGCACAATCGTTATCAGATATGACCCCACTATGCACAATCGTTATCAGATATGACCCCAATATGCACAACCGTTATCAGATATGACCCCAATATGCACAATCGTTATCAGATATGACCCCAATATGCACAATCGTTATCAGATATGACCCCAATATGCACAATCGTTATCAGATATAACCTCAATATGCACAATTGTTATCAGATATGACCCCAATATGCACAATCGTTATCAGATATGACCCCAATATGCACAATCGTTATCAGATATGACCCCAATATGCACAATCGTTATCAGATATGACCCCAATATGCACAACCGTTATCAGATATGACCCCAATATGCACAATCGTTATCAGATATGACCCCAATATGCACAACCGTTATCAGATATGACCCCAATATGCACAATCGTTATCAGATATGACCCCAATATGCACAACCGTTATCAGATATTACCCCAATATGCACAACCGTTATCAGATATGACCCCAATATGCACAACCGTTATCAGATATGACCCCAATATGCACAACCGTTATCAGATATGATCCCAATATGCACAACCGTTATCAGATATGACCCCAATATGCACAACCGTTATCAGATATGACCCCAATATGCACAACCGTTATCAGATATGACCCCAATATGCACAATCCTTATCAGATCTGACCCCAATATGCACAATCCTAATCAGATCTGACCACAATCAGCAGCACCACCTGAAAAAGAAAAGAAAAACCCATTTACTCACCTAGTCAGAAGACCTCCTCTTCCGACCTCCTTGTGGCGCGCAGCTCAGCTCCCACGATCCTCTTCCTTCCTGCAGCAGCCTGCATTACCCGGCGAGCAGGGCTATGGGAAAATGGCCGAACGAAGCCCTGCACTGCAGACTCCAAGTCTGCAGAGCAGGGCTTCGGGCGGCCATCTTACCGTAGCCCTGCCTGCTGCTCCGGGCTGCTGCTGTGAACTGACTCGGCGTCTCTTAGACGCCTGAAGTCAGTTCACGCCAGGGGGTGCTTGGAAAAATTTAGGGGGTGCTTGAGCACCCCCAAGCACCCGCCTGGCGCCACCACTGCCTGTAACACACATAGTGATAACAATGGAAAGTAAGTTTTCAATCAAAACTACAGCGTTTTTGCTTCAAGCCAATTCACAATGAAAGGTTACATCCTCTGAAGTAGATACTTTTGTCGCAGTTTGTGTCACAGGTTGCAGTGTGTATGTATTAGTACAAAGTGCCAACATTGGTTTGGAATAGATGGTTGGGGTAGGAGGGGTTATTTAACTAAAACAAAATAAGCTGATTCCAAGGCTTGGGAAAGATAAGTGGGTAGTTCCACATTAAATTAAAGCTGTTCTAAAATGGTGACACTTATCTGGAAGATAGCTCTTCAGTCATGGCACAGTGTCAATGGAGAAAACCCCTGCAAAGGAAGGAGGGGAGTCTTGTTGAGATGTGAGTATATACTTTTCTTCTTTCAGATTACATTTTTATTGATAGCCTTGAATTCTATTTCAAAGACAAATGAACATGAAATGAAAAAAACACAATTTTTTTTAATTATTTGTCAAGTGGAAAAATAAAAACAGCAAAAAAAGGTGTATGCCCAAATGAATATGATCCAATAGTTCTTTTTTCCTTTATGGATATAAAATATAACAGACAGCTAAACAATTAAACAAGTATAGGTACCTTAGTGAAATGGCTACATTATGAGTGTGTTTTCAGGGCTGGTGCACACCGAGCGGCTTTTTGGGCGTTTTCAGATCCGCTTGCGGCTGCGGATCCGCTTGGTCAATGTATCTCAATGGGGTGGTGCACACCGGAGCAGGCGGCGTTTTGCAGAAACGAAAAATGCCTGGGTGAGGCATTTTTTGGATTGTGGATGCGTTTCTGCCTCAATGTTAAGTATAGGAAAAACGCAAACCGCTCTGAAAAACGCCTGTTCAGAGCGGTTTTGCAGGCGTTTTTGTTACAGAAGCTGTTCAGTAACAGCTTTACTGTAACAATATATGAAATCTACTATACTGAAAACCGCAGCAGCAATCCGCAAAACGCTAGCAAAATGCCTCATAAAAATAAAAAAAAGCGTTTAAAAATCTGCTAGCGTTTTGCGGATCTGCTTGCGGTTTTTGGTGTGCACCAGCCCTCAGTGTGCACAGAAAGAAAAAACTGCACCCACCACACAAAGCTCATGTGTAAACATAATCTCACTTCGGATCAAGAAGATAAGACCTGTTATATCCCCAAAAGTAATGGGCAATCAGAAGAGCTCATGGCTGTGTTGGTAACTTGGTAAGAAGTGGGTACATTTCCTTTAAGTTAATGGGTTTTGTTTCTTTCTTTTCTTTTTTATACACTTATACATAAAATCTTGTGTTTGTGAAGTAAGCCATGTCAACCTTCTCTGGTGCTTCACTGAGCAGAGAGGGCAACATGTAATAATGTCATGTATCAAAAAGGACCCACTCTAGAGGTGGCCACACACCATGCAATTTTTTTAATATCTTTCCAATTCAAGAATTGCAAATTTGCAATCAATTTTTCTGACTGATTGTAACGTTTCAAAAATCTGACCAATGTACCACACATGTGTTCAATATTTCCCCAATTATGAAAAAAATGATTGAAAACTCTGATAAAATTGCTTGGGTGTATATATTAATAAATTGACAATCTACCGCACACCATTCAATTTTCATAAAAATCGATCAGAAAAATCCACCACTCCCAGTCAACTTTTATCAAATAAAAATGGTAAATCCGATTGGATTTCTTGATCGAATAAAAAAAAGTTTCGAACCTCCAGGAAATCCAATCGTTTTTATTGAATTGCCATAAAATTGGATCATTTTATTGTTTAATGTGTGGCCACTAGAGATGTTGGCGAACCGTTCGCCAGCGAATCTCTATGGGCCGCTACTACTTCCGGGTCACTATGACCCAGAGTAGTACGGCTGCATCTGCGCATGAGAGTGACGTCACTCATGACGTCACGCACATGCGCAGAAAGTGCCCGGCAACAGGCGCGCGATCAAGGATGCGCACCACCGGCCCAGTGCAGCCATACTACTCCGGAAGTAGTACAGGGTGAGGGGTTTGCCAGTGAACGGTTCCCATAGTGGCCACCTTAAAGGTGACCCCATAGGGTACAATAAAATGTTTGATCTAGAAATGCAAATTCATTTCCTGTTTTTTTAATATTTTTTGATTGGCTGTTGTGGAAAATTTTGATTGATTTTTCAGAAGATTTAATTTTGTAGGATAGATGGTAAATTTAATTTTTCACTGACCCAAGAATTACTTTTGGAGTTTCCAATGTTTTTTTCCATTTCTGTGGAAAGTTACAAGTTGGAAAAGTTACAAGTTGGAAAATTGTATCGTAATTCTTGAATTAAAAAAAATATATAAAAAATTGTATTGTGTGTGCCTGTGGGCCTAGTACACATTTACAATTACTGTTGCCTGCAGGGATTGGCACACGACCCTTCCGGCAAGGTCCGTGGCCAAGTGCTGTATAGACATGTTGCTAGCTTAGAGGCAAAAGAAAGAAGAAAAAGAGGCCATACGAGCACCACTCAGGACTAATATGAGATAATGTGGTATAAATTCATCTTTATTAATGATCCAATAAATTAAAAACATATAAAAACAACAACCACAACATGGGTCTGGGGTCCCCAATACAATAAATGAAACACCTGCACTAATAAAGTCATAAAAATGTATGTACTGGTGCAAGGTGTAAACAGGAGGTATAAATGAATCGAGAACACCTACTGCCTCAATAGAGTATAATATGTATAGCAAGAAAAAGTATAAATATATATATATAAATGGGTAAATACAAGTTGATCATACACATGGGTAATGAATGAATCAATGAATAAATGGATGAAACCACTCCAAGAGCAATAAAGTGCTAGTAACAATGAGGTAAACCAAAAATAAGGTGACTATGTGCAACAATAAGAACAATGAATATGCTGAGCAAACAGTAATACATACGACAGCCATCGGCTGAACAAGTGCACCAGACAAAACACACAAACAATGTACATAAGATGCACCACGGAGGGTGAAAAAAGGGAAATGAGGGATACTCACTATGGAAGCAAAAGGAGGCAAGAAGGAGGGGGACCCCAGGCTCACCGGGAAGCCTTAGTGCACCTCGCGGGTAAGACGCCCGCTTCTGAGGAGGCTGAATGGTAAGCGTAATGTGCCGCCCTTTAAACTGATAAAAAGGAAATGACGTGAGCGCAATGCGTAGACAAGACGCGGCCGCGTCATGGCGCCAGCTACGTCGGGTTGTCATGACAACCCGAAAATAGCGGCGCTGTCTTGGGAGCCAAATAATAAAATAACAGGAAGCATGCGCAAAGAAGATAATCGGGGAAATAATGGAAGGGCAGAAAGGAACATGGAAATAAAGATGAAGGATAAAAAATATGAAATACACATAAATATATTTATATAATAGCAAATAAATGGGAAACAAATATATACAATAGTGGTGGTTGACCTGCCAACATAGGAGAAAACAAAAAAGAAGGGGAAACATTGCCATCTAGTGGCCCACAATCATATAGATCAAAAAAGTCTCTGTAATAAAGATGTATATGTTTCTTGATGGTGAAATCTTGTTTTTTCAATAGTCCGTTTCATCAACTTGGCATTCTTTATGAAGGTAGATGAAGTAATCCTCAAAAGAGACAATAAAAACCTAAACAAGAAAGGGGGGGGGGGAGGGAGAGAGAGAGAAGGTAAAAAGAATGAAAAATCATTAATGATGTACAAACCATTACGCTGGCAGAACTTTATCAGTAATAATGATGGACCAAAGGAAACCAAAAAATGGGATATGAGAACCAGAAGAAAAGAAGAAAATATAGCTGTAGCAGAGTATAGGTAACTGAGGAAACACTGGCCTGATAGGTGATCCATGGTTGTTTGATAATCCATAATAAGGAACATAGCATGGCAAAATGGGTGGAGGAAAGATAGCACAAAGGGTAAGATATGTATATAATATAGACCTCCAAAAGGGAGTGAACAGAGGTACCCACATATCCAAAGGGGGGAAAAAAAGGGGGGAGAGAGAGAGAAACAGAGAGAAAGAGGAGAATATCACAGCTGTAGCAAGGAAAGATAATATGTCCCATAAATACAAAGGCAAAATTATGCATCAAACTAGAGTAGCACAAAGACAATGACTCCTTTTGTGTCCAAAATAGTAGGATGCATCGCATAAAAAAGCAAAAACTCCGCATGGCAATACATAGTAAGGGGAAAGGGGAAAAGAATGAATAATTATCTAAGAAGGTCAATGCAAAAAGCTGCTGAACGAAAAATCTTCATTCAGACCGCCAGGAGTTTGTGTGCCCATTTCAAATATCCACCTTGTCTCCGCCCTAAGTAGGGACTGGGTGATATCTCCTCCTCGTAATGGAGGTGTAATCTTCTGTAGGCCAGTGACCTTCCAACCCACTGTGCTACTGTTATGATATGTTAGGGCATGTTGGGCTACATGAGTAATCTTTTTGCCTTCTAAATGATCTTTCGCTGATAATCTGATGGTGGAGAAGTGCTTCTGCATACGTAATTTAAGCATATTTTTTGTTTGGCCAATGTATTTGAGCCCACAGGGGCACTCCAAAAGATAGATGACACCTGGGGTTAGGCAATTAATATATTGTTTCAAATTGAAAAATCTCGTATGGGATGCATTCCATACTAGTTTCGTAGGTGTCATAGTTGAGCATATATTGCAACTATTGCAAGGGTAACTACCTCTCACTCCAGTCGTGGATATGTTTTGCTTACTATAATGGCTTCTACACACCATATTCTTGATGGTGGGAGCTCTCCTTGCGGTTAGCGAAGCATGTTCCGTAACGTAGTCACACATGATTGGTTCACTACGGATTATTGGCCAATGCTTGTTTAGTATGTGACGAATCTGACTCCATTGGTTATTATACACCGTACAGAACCTAACCACATCTTCTTTTTTCTTTACCTTCGGCTGCAGCAAATCCACTCTATTACTCGATCTTGCTCTAGACAGAGCCTTTTTGATAGAGTTCTTGGAATAACCTCTGTTTTGGAAGCGTTGAGCAAGTAGTTCAGCTTCTTTCTCGAAATCCAGCAGGTTTGAACAGTTCCGTCTCAGTCGAAGGAACTGACCAACCGGGATATTACGTTTAAGTGTGTCTGTGTGAAAAGAGTCAAAATGTAACAGGCTGTTAACAGCGGTTTCCTTACGATACAATGAAGTATGTATGTTGCCCTGCCTATCCAATGCTATTTTGAGATCCAAAAAGTTAACTTGAGAAGGAGAATAATTGGCAGTAAGAAAGATATTGTGTTTATTATTATTTAATGTAGAAACAAATGTTTTAGCTTTCTCAATATCTCCATTCCATAATATCAATATATCGTCCACATATCTGAAATAGCCCAATACATTATCATGAAAATTCGCCATGTCTGATGACCACACAATTTCCCTTTCCCACCAACCTAGAAATAGGTTGGCGATTGATGGGGCACATTTGGCCCCCATTGAAACGCCGTGCACCTGTAGATAATATTTACCATTGAAGGTGAAGAAGTTATGATTGAGAACGTAGTCTAGTAGTTGTAGAAGGAAGGTGTTAAAGTCATCCATTGTGGTTGACGTCGTCTGTAGAAAGTATTTGACTGTCGATAGGGCATCCCTGTGGTCGATATTTGTGTAAAGGGATTCGACATCACACGTAATGAGTAATGAATCCGGCGGCAAGACAACATCATCCAATTTGGTGATTAAATCTGAGGAGTCCCTCACATATGAGTCCAAGCTGATCACGTGATCCTGTAGAAAAAAGTCAATAAATGAGCAGCAACGTTCCAACAAACTACCGATACCTGCCACTATCGGTCTCCCAGGTGGTGTTTCTTTGCTTTTATGTACTTTCGGTAGTAGGTATAAGGTCGGTATAACCGGATTTTTAACAGTCAGAAACTGCCACTCTCTGAGTGAAATGAGGCCCATCGATTTGGCATCTCTTAAAATTGAGTCTAGCTTATTTTTGAAAACGGTCGTAGGATTGGTATGTAGTCTACGATAAAATTTGTTATTGCTCAATTGCCTAGTGGCTTCTTTCTCATACAGTACAGTAGGCCAAATGACTATGTTACCTCCTTTGTCTGCCTCCTTTATAACTATGTCCGTCCGTGATCTCAATACCTGTAATGCTGCTTTCTCCCCTTTGGATAGATTATCCTGTCTGTTAGGGTTATTTCGGACTTTCTTCAGATCCTGCAGCATCATCTCGAAGAAAACCTTTACCTGTGGACATAATGCAAGAGACGGCATAAAATTTGAAGGAGACCTAAAACTGGTCTGAGGTCGATCATCTTGTGGAGACTCATTCTCACTTACCAGATCAAGCAGATCCTGTAGAACCTGTCGATCAATAGCTTCTGGAAGGAATAGTGTACTTTCTAATTGCTGAGAAGTCTGTTTCTTGTTGTGGTAAGTAAATTTAAGAGTTAATTTGCGACAAAAGAGGTAAAGATCCTTAACTAATTCAAACAAGTCGAAATCTTTGGTCAGAGAAAACGATAGGCCCTTACTCAAGACTTTGGCTTCGTCATATGTGAGGGGTTGGTCAGATAGATTGATAATTTGTAATTCCTCTGCTGTTACATGGCCCCCGGACTCCCCAATAATCTCTTCTTCTTGTTCGGGGACTGGGCATAATTTGCCAATCTTCTTTTGATATCTCCTACCACCCCTTCGCCTTCGCTTTCTGATTCTAAAAAATCAGACGTATCAGAGGATAGATGACTAGAGGGTTTGGCGGGTAGTTCGCCTCCCATAGCCCCCTCCTTTGGTTTAGCCTTGGGATATCTCCTTGGATTTTTGCCATATTTGCGCCCCCTACGATTACCTCTATGCTTCCATAGATATGCCTTATTTTGGTTATAATCTTCTCGATCTCGTTGTAATTTTTTCTTTTTGATCTCTATAGTGTCCTGTTCAACCTTAGCTACATCTCTCTGTAATTGGTTCAGAAAGGGTTGTACCAGAGTGACAGAGTCATATTTATTCAAATCTTGGAGAAGGCTATTAATTCGACCCTTTAAGATGGGGAGTAGCTTTTTATCATGGCCTAAGAGCATTTGTATAATAATTACCGAGCATTTGGCTAGCCCTGTTTCCCAATCTCCCCTCTCCTTAAGATCAACTTCCCATGAGGGAAAGATTTGAATACGTAAGCCTCTGGGAAAAATACCTTCTTTACAATAGTGCTCCAAACTGTGGATATTCCACCACAGTTTGATATAATCAGCATGGGCATCTTTAATTTCTACACATAACTTTTTAAATTCCTGGGAGCAAGGAATTCTAGAAGGGTTATCTCTCTCTGGTACACCAAAGACCGAGTTCAATTGAGAACTCCATATTTGTTCCATACGGCTAAGGACCTCCATAGTGGGGATGTAAAATTACCCCAATAGATGCTGGGACCAAATGTACACCGTGACCCCTAAATAATGTCAGTATGTACACAAAGGCGGCCAAACAAAAAAGTGAAAAATAAGAATAAAAGATAAAGTAGAAATTCATTTCCACAAATAAGGTGTGCTGTAGTTCCTGAAAAAAAGCAGAGAAGCGCTCAATAAGTCGATTTAAACAAAAAATGTGGAACGTAGCACCACTAAATGAATAATAATAGATAATTCCTGGGCGTGCTACAGGCCAATCAATAATGGAAAAAGAAAGAAGAAAAAGAGGCCATACGAGCACCACTCAGGACTAATATGAGATAATGTGGTATAAATTCATCTTTATTAATGATCCAATAAATTAAAAACATATAAAAACAACAACCACAACATGGGTCTGGGGTCCCCAATACAATAAATGAAACACCTGCACTAATAAAGTCATAAAAATGTATGTACTGGTGCAAGGTGTAAACAGGAGGTATAAATGAATCGAGAACACCTACTGCCTCAATAGAGTATAATATGTATAGCAAGAAAAAGTATAAATATATATATATAAATGGGTAAATACAAGTTGATCATACACATGGGTAATGAATGAATCAATGAATAAATGGATGAAACCACTCCAAGAGCAATAAAGTGCTAGTAACAATGAGGTAAACCAAAAATAAGGTGACTATGTGCAACAATAAGAACAATGAATATGCTGAGCAAACAGTAATACATACGACAGCCATCGGCTGAACAAGTGCACCAGACAAAACACACAAACAATGTACATAAGATGCACCACGGAGGGTGAAAAAAGGGAAATGAGGGATACTCACTATGGAAGCAAAAGGAGGCAAGAAGGAGGGGGACCCCAGGCTCACCGGGAAGCCTTAGTGCACCTCGCGGGTAAGACGCCCGCTTCTGAGGAGGCTGAATGGTAAGCGTAATGTGCCGCCCTTTAAACTGATAAAAAGGAAATGACGTGAGCGCAATGCGTAGACAAGACGCGGCCGCGTCATGGCGCCAGCTACGTCGGGTTGTCATGACAACCCGAAAATAGCGGCGCTGTCTTGGGAGCCAAATAATAAAATAACAGGAAGCATGCGCAAAGAAGATAATCGGGGAAATAATGGAAGGGCAGAAAGGAACATGGAAATAAAGATGAAGGATAAAAAATATGAAATACACATAAATATATTTATATAATAGCAAATAAATGGGAAACAAATATATACAATAGTGGTGGTTGACCTGCCAACATAGGAGAAAACAAAAAAGAAGGGGAAACATTGCCATCTAGTGGCCCACAATCATATAGATCAAAAAAGTCTCTGTAATAAAGATGTATATGTTTCTTGATGGTGAAATCTTGTTTTTTCAATAGTCCGTTTCATCAACTTGGCATTCTTTATGAAGGTAGATGAAGTAATCCTCAAAAGAGACAATAAAAACCTAAACAAGAAAGGGGGGGGGGGGAGGGAGAGAGAGAGAAGGTAAAAAGAATGAAAAATCATTAATGATGTACAAACCATTACGCTGGCAGAACTTTATCAGTAATAATGATGGACCAAAGGAAACCAAAAAATGGGATATGAGAACCAGAAGAAAAGAAGAAAATATAGCTGTAGCAGAGTATAGGTAACTGAGGAAACACTGGCCTGATAGGTGATCCATGGTTGTTTGATAATCCATAATAAGGAACATAGCATGGCAAAATGGGTGGAGGAAAGATAGCACAAAGGGTAAGATATGTATATAATATAGACCTCCAAAAGGGAGTGAACAGAGGTACCCACATATCCAAAGGGGGGAAAAAAAGGGGGGAGAGAGAGAGAAACAGAGAGAAAGAGGAGAATACCACAGCTGTAGCAAGGAAAGATAATATGTCCCATAAATACAAAGGCAAAATTATGCATCAAACTAGAGTAGCACAAAGACAATGACTCCTTTTGTGTCCAAAATAGTAGGATGCATCGCATAAAAAAGCAAAAACTCCGCATGGCAATACATAGTAAGGGGAAAGGGGAAAAGAATGAATAATTATCTAAGAAGGTCAATGCAAAAAGCTGCTGAACGAAAAATCTTCATTCAGACCGCCAGGAGTTTGTGTGCCCATTTCAAATATCCACCTTGTCTCCGCCCTAAGTAGGGACTGGGTGATATCTCTTCCTCGTAATGGAGGTGTAATCTTCTGTAGGCCAGTGACCTTCCAACCCACTGTGCTACTGTTATGATATGTTAGGGCATGTTGGGCCACAGGAGTAATCTTTTTGCCTTCTAAATGATCTTTCGCTGATAATCTGATGGTGGAGAAGTGCTTCTGCATACGTAATTTAAGCATATTTTTTGTTTGGCCAATGTATTTGAGCCCACAGGGGCACTCCAAAAGATAGATGACACCTGGGGTTAGGCAATTAATATATTGTTTCAAATTGAAAAATCTCGTATGGGATGCATTCCATACTAGTTTCGTAGGTGTCATAGTTGAGCATATATTGCAACTATTGCAAGGGTAACTACCTCTCACTCCAGTCGTGGATATGTTTTGCTTACTATAATGGCTTCTACACACCATATTCTTGATGGTGGGAGCTCTCCTTGCGGTTAGCGAAGCATGTTCCGTAACGTAGTCACACATGATTGGTTCACTACGGATTATTGGCCAATGCTTGTTTAGTATGTGACGAATCTGACTCCATTGGTTATTATACACCGTACAGAACCTAACCACATCTTCTTTTTTCTTTACCTTCGGCTGCAGCAAATCCACTCTATTACTCGATCTTGCTCTAGACAGAGCCTTTTTGATAGAGTTCTTGGAATAACCTCTGTTTTGGAAGCGTTGAGCAAGTAGTTCAGCTTCTTTCTCGAAATCCAGCAGGTTTGAACAGTTCCGTCTCAGTCGAAGGAACTGACCAACCGGGATATTACGTTTAAGTGTGTCTGTGTGAAAAGAGTCAAAATGTAACAGGCTGTTAACAGCGGTTTCCTTACGATACAATGAAGTATGTATGTTGCCCTGCCTATCCAATGCTATTTTGAGATCCAAAAAGTTAACTTGAGAAGGAGAATAATTGGCAGTAAGAAAGATATTGTGTTTATTATTATTTAATGTAGAAACAAATGTTTTAGCTTTCTCAATATCTCCATTCCATAATATCAATATATCGTCCACATATCTGAAATAGCCCAATACATTATCATGAAAATTCGCCATGTCTGATGACCACACAATTTCCCTTTCCCACCAACCTAGAAATAGGTTGGCGATTGATGGGGCACATTTGGCCCCCATTGAAACGCCGTGCACCTGTAGATAATATTTACCATTGAAGATGAAAGAGGTTATGATTGAGAACGTAGTCTAGTAGTTGTAGAAGGAAGGTGTTAAAGTCATCCATTGTGGTTGACGTCGTCTGTAGAAAGTATTTGACTGTCGATAGGGCATCTCTGTGGTCGATATTTGTGTAAAGGGATTCGACATCACACGTAATGAGTAATGAATCCGGCGGCAAGACAACATCATCCAATTTGGTGATTAAATCTGAGGAGTCCCTCACATATGAGTCCAAGCTGATCACGTGATCCTGTAGAAAAAAGTCAATTTCATTTATTGTATTGGGGACCCCAGACCCATGTTGTGGTTGTTGTTTTTATATGTTTTTAATTTATTGGATCATTAATAAAGATGAATTTATACCACATTATCTCATATTAGTCCTGAGTGGTGCTCGTATGGCCTCTTTTTCTTCTTTCTTTTTCCATTATTGATTGGCCTGTAGCACGCCTAAGCTAGCTTAGAGGCATCTGTTGTTATGGAGAGAGTCAGAAGGACAACGTGCCCCCTACAATGGAGCCGCTTCCGGCTGGTGGGGAAGAGGGGAACAATGTACTTTGGGAGTCGATCAGGAATCCTTGTCTCTGAAGATCCAGACCAAGATAATGCCAGATGTTGAGGTGGTGGTGCGGAGGAAAGACTCCTCTACACTTGCTAGATTCTCGTTCATAATGGCTGACTTGGCTGTGTATCATTGACCATTTGTTCCTAGATTTATGTCTTAGTTATTGGTTGCTATAAATAAAATTAGAGGTGTTTACAGGGCCATTTTGAGTATCAAAAATCCTTTCAGACCCAAGGATATATAATCAGATTGTAACTGAATCGATGGGACAGGGTGGGTTCTCACTATTCAGCCAAATATTCTGGACATCTTTGGAGTGGCTTCAAGAGGCTCTTGCCCATCCTAGTCTGAGAAGAAAAGACTATAAAACTGATTAGGTACTTAATTCTGTAGACCTACACAGGTGACCATTATATTGTATTGTATTCAAAAAAAGCTTTCGATCTTTTGCGGAGATCCGATCTTATTTATTGAATTAACGTAAAATCGGATCATTTTATTGTATCATGTGTGGCCACCTTAACCACTTGAGGACCTAGGGCTTTCCACCCCTTAAGGACCGGCCACTTTTTTTCCATTCAGACCACTGCAGCTTTCACGGTTTATTGCTCGCTCATACAACCTACCACCTAAATGAATTTTGGCTCCTTTTCTTGTCACTAATAAAGCTTTCTTTTAGTGCTATTTGATTGCTCCTGCGATTTTTACTTTTTATTATATTCAGCAAAAAAGACATGAATTTTGGCAAAAAAATGATTTTTTTAACTTTCTGTGCTGACAGTTTTCAAATAAAGTAAAATTTCTGTATACATGCAGCGCGAAAAATGTGGACAAACATGTTTTTGATAAAAAAAAACCCATTCAGTGTATATTTATTGGTTTGGGTAAAAGTTATAGCGTTTACAAACTATGGTGCAAAAAGTGAATTTTCCCATTTTCAAGCATCTCTGACTTTTCTGACCCTCTGTCATGTTTCATGAGGGGCTAGAATTCCAGGATAGTATAAATACCCCCCAAATGACCCCATTTTGGAAAGAAGACATCCCAAAGTATTCACTGAGAGGCATAGTGAGTTCATAGAAGATATTATTTTTTGTCACAAGTAAGCGGAAAATGACACTTTGTGAAAAAAAAAAAAAAAAAAAAAAAGTTTCCATTTCTTCTAACTTGCGACAAAAAAAAATGAAATCTGCCACGGACTCACCATGCTCCTCTCTGAATACCTTGAAGTGTCTACTTTCCAAAATGGGGTCATTTGTGGGGTGTGTTTACTGTCCTGACATTTTGGGGGGTGCTAAATTGTAAGCACCCCTGTAAAGCCTGAAGGTGCTCATTGGACTTTGGACCCCTTAGCGCAGTTAGGGTGCAAAAAAGTGCCACACATGTGGTATTGCCGTACTCAGGAGAAGTAGTATAATGTGTTTTGGGGTGTATTTTTACACATACCCATGCTGGGTGGGAGAAATATCTCTGTAAATGACAATTTGTTAATTTTTTTTACACACAATTGTCCATTTACAGAGATCTTTCTCCCACTCAGCATGGGTATGTGTAAAAATACACCACAAAACACATTATACTACTTCTCCTGAGTACGGCGATACCACATGTGTGGCACTTTTTTGCACCCTAACTGCGCTAAAGGGCCCAAAGTCCAATGAGTACCTTTAGAATTTCACAGGTCATTTTGAGAAATTTCGTTTCAAGACTACTCCTCACGGTTTAGGGCCCCTAAAATGCCAGGGCAGTATAGGAACCCCACAAATGACCCCATTTTAGAAAGAAGACACCCCAAGGTATTCCGTTAGGAGTATAGTGAGTTCATAGAAGATTTTATTTTTTTGTCAAAAGTTAGCGGAAATTGATTTTAATTGTGTTTTTTCACAAAGTGTCATTTTCCACTAACTTTTGACAAAAAATAAAATCTTCTATGAACTCACCATACTCCTAACGGAATACCTTGGGGTGTCTTCTTTCTAAAATGGGGTCATTTGTGGGGTTCCTATACTGCCCTGGCATTTTAGGGGCCCTAAACCGTGAGGAGTAGTCTTGAAACGAAATTTCTCAAAATGACCTGTGAAATTCTAAAGGTACTCATTGGACTTTGGGCCCTTTAGCGCAGTTAGGGTGCAAAAAAGTGCCACACATGTGGTATCGCCGTACTCAGGAGAAGTAGTACAATGTGTTTTGGGGTGTATTTTTACACATACCCATGCTGGGTGGGAGAAATACCTCTGTAAATGGACAATTGTGTGTAAAAAAATCAAAAGATTGTCATTTACAGAGGTATTTCTCCCACCCAGCATGGGTATGTGTAAAAATACACCCCAAAACACATTATACTACTTCTCCCGAGTACGGCGATACCACATGTGTGGCACTTTTTTGCACCCTAACTGCACTAAGGGGCCCAAAGTGCAATGAGTACCTTTAGGATTTCACAGGTCATTTTTGTTTCAAGACTACTCCTCACGGTTTAGGGCCCCTAAAATGCCAGGGCAGTATAGGAACCCCACTAATGACCCCATTTTAGAAAGAAGACACCCCAAGGTATTCCGTTAGGAGTATGGTGAGTTCATAGAAGTTTTTATTTTTTTGTCACAAGTTAGCGGAAATTGATTTTAATAGTTTTTTTTCACAAAGTGTCATTTTCCGCTAACTTGTGACAAAAAATAAAATCTTCTATGAACTCACCATACTCCGTACGGAATACCTTTGGGTGTCTTCTTTCTAGAATGGGGTCATTTGTGGGGTTCCTATACTGCCCTGGCATTTTAGGGGCCCTAAACCGTGAGGAGTAGTCTTGAAACCAAATGTCGCAAAATGACCTGTGAAATCCTAAAGGTACTCATTGGACTTTGGGCCCCTTAGCGTACTTAGGGTGTAAAAAAGTGTCACACATGTGGTACCGCCGTACTCAGGAGAAGTAGTATAATGCGTTTTGGGGTGTATTTTTACACATACCCATGCTAAGTGGGAGAAATATCTCTGTAAATGACAATTGTTTGATTTTTTTACACACAATTGTCCATTTACATAGAAATTTCTCCCATCCAGCATGGGTATGTGTAAAAATACACCCCAAAACACATTATACTACTTTTCCTGAGTACAGCGGTACCACATGTGTGACAATTTTTGCAGCCTAGGTGCGCTAAGGGGCCCAACGTCCTATTCACAGGTCATTTTGAAGCATTTGTTTTCTAGACTACTCCTCGCGGTTTAGGGCCCCTAAAATGCCAGGGCAGTATAGGAACCCCACAAGTGACCCCATTTTAGAAAGAAGACACCCCAAGGTATTCCGTTAGGTGTATGGCGAGTTCATAGAAGATTTTATTTTTTGTCACAAGTTAGTGAAAAATGACTTTGTGAAAAAAAACCAATAAAAATTAATTTCCGCTAACTTTTGACAAAAATAAAATCTTCTATGAACTCGTCATACACCTAACAGAATACCTTGGGGTGTCTTTTTTTCTAAAATAGGGTCACTTGTGGGGTTCCTATACCGCCCTGGCATTTTACAGGCCCAAAACCGTGAGTAGTCTGGAAACCAAATGTCTCAAAATGACTGTTCAGGGGTATAAGCATCTGCAAATTTTGATGACAGGTGGTCTATGAGGGGGCGAATTTTGTGGAACCGGTCATAAGCAGGGTGGCCTTTTAGATGACAGGTTGTATTGGGCCTGATCTGATGGATAGGAGTGCTAGGGGGGTGACAGGAGGTGATTGATGGGTGTCTCAGGGGGTGGTTAGAGGGGAAAATAGATGCAATCAATGCACTGGGGAGGTGATCGGAAGGGGGTCTGAGGGGGATCTGAGGGATTGGCCGAGTGATCAGGAGCCCACACGGGGCAAATTGGGGCCTGATCTGATGGGTAGGTGTGCTAGGGGGTGACAGGAGGTGATTGATGGGTGTCTCAAGGTGTGATTAGAGGGGGGAATAGATGCAAGCAATGCACTGGCGAGGTGATCAGGGCTGGGGTCTGAGGGCATTCTGAGGGTGTGGGCGGGTGATTGAGTGCCCTAGGGGCAGATAGGGGTCTAATCTGATAGGTAGCAGTGACAGGGGGTGATTGATGGGTAATTAGTGGGTGTTTAGGGTAGAGAATAGATGGAAACACTGCGCTTGGGTGGTGATCTGATGTCGGATCTGCGGGCGATCTATTGGTGTGGGTGGGTGATCAGTTTGCCCGCAAGGGGCAGGTTAGGGGCTGATTGATGGGTGGCAGTGACAGCGGGTGGTTGATGGGTGGAAGTGACAGGGGGTGATTGATGGGTGGCAGTGACAGGGGGTGATTGATGGGTGATTGATAGGTGATTGACAGGTAATCAGTGGGTTATTACAGGGGAGAACAGATGTAAATATTGCACTGGCGAATTGATAAGGGGGGGTCTGAGGGCAATCTGAGCGTGTAGGCGGGCGATTGGGTGCCCGCAAGGGGCAGATTAGGGTCTGATCTGATGGGTAACAGTGACAGGTGGTGATAGGGGGTGATTGATGGGTAATTAGTGGGTGTTTAGAGGAGAGAATAGATGTAAACGCTGCGCTTGGGTGGTGATCTGATGTCGGATCTGCGGGCGATCTATTGGTGTGGGTGGGTGATCAGATTGCCCGCAAGGGGCAGGTTAGGGGCTGATTGTTGGGTGGCAGTGACGGGGTGATTGATGGGTGATAGGTGATTGGCAGGTGATTGACAGGTGGTCAGTGGGTTATTACAGGGAAGGACAGATGTAATTAATGCACTGGCGAATTGATAAGGGGGGGGTCTGAGGGCAATCTGAGCGTGTGGGCGGGTGATTGGGTGCCCGCAAGGGGCAGATTAGGGTCTGATCTGATAGGTAACAGTGACAGGTGGTGATAGGGGGTGATTGATGGGTGATTGATGGGTAATTAGTGGGTGTTTAGAGAAGATAACAGATGTAAACAATACATTTGGGAGGTAATCTGACGGCGGGTTTGCGGGCGATCTAATGGTGTGGGTGGGTGATCAGATTGCCCGCAAGGGGCAGGTTAGGGGCTGATTGATGGGTGGCAGTGACAGGGGGTGATTGATGGGTGATAGGTGATTGGCAGGTGATTGACAGGTGATCAGTGGGTTATTACAGGGAAGAACAGATGTAATTAATGCACTGGTGAATTGATAAGGGGGGGTCAGAGGGCAATCTGAGCGTGTGGGCGGGTGATTGGGTGCCCGCAAGGGGCAGATTAGGGTCTGATCTGATAGGTAAAAGTGACAGGTGGTGATAGGGGGTGATTGATGGGTGATTGATGGGTAATTAGTGTGTGTTTAGAGGAGAGAATAGATGTAAACAATGGATTTGGGAGGTGATCTGATGTCGGATCTGCGGGCGATCTATTGGTGTGGGGGGGTGATCAGATTGCCCGCAAGGGGCAGGTTAGGGGCTGGCTGATGGGTGGCAGTGACAGGGGGTGATTGACGGGTGATTGATGGGTGATTGACAGGTGATTGACAGGTGATTGACAGGTGATTGACAGGTGATCAGGGGGATAGATGCATACAGTAAACAGGGGGGGTGGTCTGGGGGGGGGGGGTCTGGGGAGAATCTGAGGGGTGGGGGGTGATCAGGAGGGGGCAGGGAGCAGGGTGGGGGATAAAAAAAAAAATAGCGTTGACAGATAGTGACAGGGAGTGATTGATGGGTGATTAGGGGGGTGATTGGGTGCAAACAGGGGTCTGGGGGGTGGGCAGGGGGGGGTCTGATGGGTGCTGTGGGCGATCTGGGGCAGGGGGGGGGAAAAATCAGTGTGCTTGGTGCAGACTAGGGTGGCTGCAGCCTGCCCTGGTGGTCCCTCGGACACTGGGACCACCAGGGCAGGAGGCAGCCTGTATAATACACTTTGTAAACATTACAAAGTGTATTATACACTTTGTATGCGGCGATCGCGGGGTTAACATCCCGCCGGCGCTTCCGTATGGCCGGCGGGATGTTGCGGCGGGTGAGCGGCGCCAGGCGGAGGCGGAGGATCGCGTCACTGATGACGCGATCGCTCCGCCCATGCCCCTACAAGGACCGCCGCCAATTGTCAATACGGCGGTCCTTGCGGGGTGCACTTCCCGGCCGCCAATTGTACATACGGCGGTCGGGAAGTGGTTAAGTGATGAAGCATATCATGCATATGCATATGTTTCTCTCGTAACAGACCTTTAACAATGGCCAATATCTAGCTATTCTCCAAATGTTTATCAAAGATACTTTTAAAACGTTCTTGCAACTCTGAGTTTTGACTGGCAGTTTGTATTCAGCAGTTAATTGCTCACTTGCAGAGAGAGGAAACGATTGCTGCTGCAATTCAGCCTATTAGAGTGATATTCCATAAGGACTGGAATTCTCCACTGCCTTCTAATGCTAGTGTCTATGAAGCACAGATGTGAATCATATTTCCATAAAGAACACTTACATTTTCATTGCATAGGAAGAAACGCTGTTTTGTATGACCCACATGATTGTTGAAAACTCTCCACTCAGATGGACGTAGCTTTTATACAGTAGAGCTGCGCAGAAAGAGATGTTCATTGTATTTTTCATATGTAAACTGATTTTCTGCAGCCCCTATGAAGCCTTCCTGCGGTGTGACACTCTAAAGAGTTTATAGTGGGGAGTGCTATCTGCTCCATTGTAAAGTTTATTGTAGATTCTAAAGAGCCATGTTTATAGCACATGACGTTCCCAGAATCTCCAGGTGACTTCCAGCATAAGATCAGGCAATGAGAGGTTGCTCCACGACTAAAGTGTTTATGCCAAACAAGAGAAGCCATCACTGTAGGGCACTGTTCCATCAAGGCTTAGTGATCCAGAAATGAAAGGGTTAATGGTTTCATTAAATGCTTCCCCACCACCTAGACCTCTTGTGCAGCTGGATGAACATGTTCATAGGCAATCTGCTGCTTCCTGAGCTAACACTGTCAATTTATGACTGCTGCGCTCGGAAGCAGCAAGGCAGGTGGGATTTAAAGCAGCACGTTAGACACTGAAATGTTTTTAGGTATGCATGTGAAAAAGGTGATCTCAGTGTTGATAATCTTGGCTATGTAAACACATTGTTCCTTTGGAAAAATTGTAATCACAAACATACGTGGGTTTGCCATGTTTGCAAATTTTTATCCAGCAATGCTTCACATTGGCATTTTACTACTGCAATACTTCTTGCGTGCGTACGTACAGTTTGATGGCTCGCCCTGCTGTCACCCGGTGGCATTAAATACTATTCCCCCTCTGAGGATTAAGTAATTTGGGGTCCTGCACTTGCCAGATCCCCGAATTGCCCCTGTGTGGGGCACGAACTACAGCATTACTGCTATAGCCACGCTGTCATCTGGCGCTATGCGGCCGCTGTCATGCGCACCTGATCTGTTCTTGGGTCCCTTATCTCACCCAGGCAGGTGCCATTGATTAAAGTGACTATGTTTTTGATCCATGCATATAAGTTTGCTTGTATATACTGAAAAGGATGTTTCAAATAAAAGTACTAATATTTCTTATTTTAAACAGTTTTACTTTTCTTTTTTTTTTTAATCTAAACTTATGAAAAAATCCTGCAGCTCGCTTAGGCATGCTTGCTGACTTCCACATGATCACGACTTCCTCCCTTTTGATGATGACTCATGCTGTCTTCTCTCCACCTAGGCATAATGAGTCGACAGAAGATAGAGGATAAGGGTCGATGATCACATGGGTGTCAGCAAGCTCAGCTGTAAATTGACTACTCATTAGATTGAAATGTAGGAGCTTCATGTGACTGGATAAAACAGAAGACAGGAGGTACAGAGTAAGAACAATTATTTGAGTTGTTACTAAACACTTCTCATTCATATACAGTATATAATGTTTATATAAATATGACAGAAAAACTCCACTAAAGTTGCCATATATATTATACGTAAAGAACTGTACTGGCATCAAAGTTCTTCTGGCCAAAACAACCATTTGGAATTGTCAGTTTGTTGCCATGTAGTGATAGTTCAAGTATGCCTTGCACTGTGGAGGAAGGAGGGGTAGGAAAAGCAGGAGAGTCTCCACAGTGCATGGGGCAAAATACCTGAAAATATTCAGCCTGGTTGACTGCCGGTCATCCACATTAAGTTGGGTGCAGATGATGGTGCATGGTCTAGAGACGTCACACCGACTGCCAAAATAATCACAAAAGATCATTATGGTCGCCAAAATAAAGTTTGATTTCTGTACTTACCTTTTAATGGCTATGTTCCCTTCTATCTATGAACTTGTCTGTACTGATCATGGGGGAATGCGGTCCATCATGAAAGCATACTCAACAAGCTCTTGTTGATAATGTTCAGAGGGATGCAGCACTACTAGAGTTGTGGGCTTCAGGAAGATCAGGGATGCCTCTGGAGGTAAGTATCCGATTTGTATTTTAAATTTTGCTTCAGGTACACTTGAAGTCTACAGATGAGTCCAATGATGGCCAGGTGGCTAGCACTCTTGCTTTACAGCCCTGAAATTCCAGGTTTCATTCCTGGCCAAGACATTATTTGTATATTCTCCCGGTGTTTGCAAGGGTGTGTTCCCATATCCAAGAACTTGTAGGTTAACTGGCTTTAGACCATATTGACTCTATGTATAGATATTGGACTATAACTATGATAGGGATTTTAGAATGTTTACTACTCTCAGGAATAGCCAGTGAAATATATTTTTAAGTGAATTCTGTAAATTGTCAGCACCATATAAATACAGATGATGGGCTAGAAAGCTCTTGTGCCTGGCCTGCTATATGTATCCTATTCATGTGACATTGCAGACCAAAGGCTCCTGAAACAGATTCTACTGGCTCAATTTCAACTGACAAACTTCAGCTGGTGGTATGCCGATGCCATGGTGTTGGAATTCCTTCATTCACCACCAGATGGGATGCTACTGCTGAGCGATGTTCCCCAGATTCCTAGAAAAAAAGGAACTGTTCCAACAGATTGAGTTTTCAGCCGAAAAATATCTTTAATTTTGATAGGGAAAGATGTTTCATGCAGCAATTGACCAGACTATCATGCTTATCTGAACCTTATGCTATCTCTTGTGCCTGCAATGTGCAATGGAGTCCTTCTTGAGCTTTACAATGTAAAGCTCAAGAAGGACTTTGGATAAGTGTGACTCTCTGCACCCTTTGACTTCAATGAGCTTTACAATGTGACTTTTTTGAACCTACAATGAAAATAAAAGCAGAAATTTGAGAGTGATGCTTTTAGTCATATCAGGAGAGAGGTATATTTTAAGTAAAGATAATTTACGTTTGAGAGGCACTCCATTGATTCATCGTAAATATTATTTTTAGTGTCAGATTCTATTTAAAGAACCACTTTATTGCGCTAAATTAATGAGGCTGTAAAGTCTAAAATAGACATGGCTTCCATGGTGTTCGTCGTAAGTTATAATGACTTTGGCGGTCTTTGTCTAACGTATCCTATGAGACCATGTATGTGCCAGCTTCCATCACTTAGCCACGCCTCCTTGAAGAAGTGTGCCATGGCACTTCGGTGACACTCTGTATCTCCGAGACAGAGAGTACCATGACACTCATATGCCGGGAGCGGGGCTAAGCACCGGAAGCTGGCACAAACATGGTCTTGTAGGGTGAGTTAGACTGAAAACACTGCCAAAGTCATTATAACTTTTTAGAACACCATGCATACCATGTCTGTTTTACACCTAATAGTCTTTTTAATATTTGCACTACATAGAGCAAGCTTTCTAGACCTCATATTGTATTTCAGCAGCCAGAGTCTGTTATGTAATCTCTGAAGATTAGTAACCAATTAAATTCTGCTATGGTGGGTGAGAGGTTCTTTCTCATTGTTTCCATTGGCTGCTGAAGTAATTATGTAGCTCTCATGAGAAGCTGTCTTCAGTTTACTGTCAGGTTCTCTTTAAAAAGAAGTAGTAAAAAAGTATAAGTAATAATCTGAATCTTCACATGTGAAATTGCACTTACAGTGAACTAGTGATGACTATAGGATGAATATAGGTTTACCTACTTCCCACTTACCTACTTATCCCTCCCACATCCCTGTTTCACTACAGGTTTCATCTATGACTGTAAACATTGGTGTATCCATAGGGGATGCAGAGGTTGTGACCACACTGGGCCCCAATGGACCACAGTGACGCTCCATCAACTGCTACATTATCTCAACTTATGCTATGCTGGTAATGATCAGCCCTATATTTGCTTTTATTAGTAAATCAATAGCAAACTGGTCCCCTCTCTTGCTCAAATTTTATGATGCTACAGTTATGTTTGGCAGGTTTTTGTGCTCTATCAATTGTCATGGATAGACTGAGGAGGCCCAACATGAAACTTCTTAGCTATGCTTCTGGCTGCAAAGGAATCATGTGTGGATGATATCTGCCACAAAACATGTGCAATGAATTGATTAGAAACAAAACACATAAAGGCAAATTCTAAAAACAATCAGATTGATAAGTGAAGCCACATAAACAAGGTATAGAAACAAGTGGTTTCCTCTTACCTCATACATATTCCATTTAATGCACAAGAGATGGGCTAGAGCTCATGCTAGTAACTATACTACCTATGCTTCTTCTGTTTAGCATACAGACTTGTTTTTTTTTTTTTTTTACGATTTTGGGTTTAATTGAACTTAAAGAGGAACTTTATTGAATATAATTTAGTGAATAAAATTGCTTATGTTTTACAATACTCAGGTATACATTATTTAGTCAGTTGTTAAATCTTTCCTCACAGATGGCAACATATTTACTGCTGACAAGGAGCATCACTGTGAAATGTTTCTTTGTGTCTTACAAAGTGAGCAGAAACAACACCTGGTTTCCCAGAGTGCAGTGGGAGGACAAGGGTGCATAACTAAATAACCTAGGCTAAACATCACTGGGAGGGTAGGGCTGCATACCAATATACAGCAATATAGGTAGTGTTTCTGGTGCTGAGACATGGATAATTAATGTAAAAGTGGGTATCCTGAATGATTTACTACATTCTACTATATGTTGTTACAATGCCTCTTTAAGCTTGCCACTGTATGGACTTACTACAGGGGGAGTCATTTAATTTACAGAGTTTTGTTTGAGTTTAATTCTGATCAGACAGTCATGCGGCCACATATCTCTTCTCAGTTTAATCTATGAAGTGAAAACGTGTGACATTTCAGAAATCTTTCTGCCCAATACATAATAGTGTGAAGAAAAGTGAGAGCGGTAATCTGAATCCTGATCAGACCATTATGTCTGAACAACAGAATGGGTGTATCTCATTGACAAAGGCTTTGTAGTGCACACATCAGCAAAGCCCTCAGTTTTCAGTACAATGCCTTAAAAACTGAATGAAATGAGGGACCTCGCCCGGCAATGCTACCCCCTCCCTGTATTTCTATATTACTCCCTCAGATTCATCAGCTTCTTCTTTACAAGTTGTCAAGAGCGTACTTAAGGGACTGCGGTATATTAAAAAGAAAAACTGAATTCTAATGCTACAAAATCTCAATTTCAAATCATTATCTTGCCTCTTATTATGTCCACAGGATGCATGTGAATCATAAACATTATGGCCACTACTAAATTAATCCCAAATAGGATTTCTCTCTCTCCAAGGTGCCTGTCAGTGAGAAGAGAATCCCGCTGACTTTGATTTATGATCCTCACATTAAATAAGTGATATTATCTTCCCTGCCCACAGACCTACAGTTTTATTATATCAATCCAGACAGAAATCTTATAATAAAGAGATTTTGATGAGCTATTAAAAGTGGAGGAGAAAAGATTAAATAAGGTTTTATAGTGGAAAGGGAGATTTTATTAACCGCTTCTCCCTGCAAGGAAAGATAAGAGCGGTGCTAGGAACCTACAGGCTGGTGAAGGGTGATGGGGACTGGCTGCTGCAGCCCAATGGCGTGGCCGGGGAGCAATCATTAGGCTGCTGCATTGTGTATGTCAGAGGAATAGCACTAATAAATTCTGCAGAGTATGGCTATTCATTGAATAGGTGGCTAAGAGTAAAATTGCTCTGAATTCTTAAAGAGCAAGTCTGCATGAACTAGGCAAGAGAAGATTGATGGTGTTTGTGTGCTAGACGAAGTTGGGCAAATGTCAATTGCAAGGTCTGTAGATAGATACCAATAGATAGTGTAGTCTAGGAAATATGTGTGTAAATCGTTTCAAGTTCAACTTGTAGTGATAAAAATGCAGGCTATGAAAACTGATTGGGTCAGAAATTTGAGTTAATCTGTAGGAGACACCCCTCCCCTGCGCCAGCATTCTCCACTTCACACTTGAGTTGATGGCATTTTCTGAGTGGTCCAAGGTACAGTCTCCATTTTAATTGGTATGTCAAATAACTATTCAAAGGGGGGTTGCTAGGATTGAAAAAGAGCTCAGGCATCTCTGTACACCAAGGGATGGAGATATGTGCAGTGCACGTAGTACATTGTAAAGTGAGCATGACCATGTATAGGTTATGCTTGCAACATAAAAGCATGTGAGCCTAGACTTTCTTTGGAAGCAAACCTGTGAGGAAGAAAAGGTTAAAAGGTATATATATACCTAAGAAGTGGAAAATTTCTGGATGGTCTAGAGGTTTCCCAGATCCTACTAGAAGTATTCTTCAGTTGTAATTGTGTTAATACAATACAATACAGCAGCCAAGGACAGAAAGGGGTGGGGCCAAAGCTGTAAATTAGACTTTTTAAAGGTAAACATTACTGTGTCATTAACTGTGCTGTCACAGTCAGTGTTTCCCTCTATAGAGCTCCCATTTTAATGTCTCCATGCATTAATGTGTCCATTGTCATAAATTGCCCAGTTAGTGTCTCACCCAAAGATTGCCCATTGTTTTATCATCCAAGTTACTGACTTCCCTTTATTATAATGTCCCCAGTTAGAGGCTCTCAATAGTTTGCCCCCGGTTTTAGTGCCCCTAGCCTACCCCCATAGTGTCACCTGTTATTGTTCCCCCAGTTAGTATATCCCCATAGCACCTAAGGATAAACTCCCACCCCCACATATTGCTATATTATAATTCCTCACTTAGTGATTCCCCCTATTGTAGTGCCCCAGTGTCTCCTCCACAAATTGCCCCCTGTTGTAATGTCCCCAGTTGGTGTATCCACCACATATTGCCCCGTTGTGGTGCCTTAAAGTTAGCATCTCTTCCATATATTTCAGAACCCCAGTAGGTGCTTCTTCCTCATATAGTGACCCAAGATCATGTTTCTACCCATATTGTCTCCATTAAAGTGCCCCTAAGTTAGCATCTTTCCCATATATCGCCCTTTGTAATAGTACCCCCAGTCACTGTTTTCCCCATATATTGTAAAGAGGGAGAGAGGGCAGATTTCTGTTTAAGAAATCTATTTTTAAATACAGCAATTTACAGGTACTTACACAAGTTACACACCTGTAGTGTATGTTGTGCAAATAGCACAACATTTTTATTCTAGGTTAAATCTCTCTTTAGCTCGAGGTAATGAAACTGACTAATAATTATGCACACCTTAACATGTGCGGGAAAAGGGATGGTCAATGAGAAGCTAATAATCCTGAGTTAATGCAAATTTTATGCGAATTAATGCAGCTTGGAAATTGACTAATCAAATGTAGCAGCTACATTTGATTGATCCATTACCATGCTGTATACATTTTCATAAAATTAGCATAACAATTGCATCATCTCAGAATCTTCCCTAATGGTGCCCATACATGGTACAATTTTTTCATTTTTTTTCATTAGATAATTTAGTTAGATTTTTTTTGTTAGATCGAATATAAAGATTTTTCTAACATGTCCGATTGGATTTTTATTGAAAAAAGGGATAATCGTTCAATTTTCTTAATTGAAAAAAAAGATTCTTTTCAACTTTCATTTGATTCGATCATTTTGGTCAAATAAACAGGAAAATCTAATGTTTTTATTCTACCATGTATAGGTGCCTTTAGTGTGAAACACTTTAGGCCACACCCTCTCTTATTAAACAATCCTATACCACCTGAAAAGAATGCTTTGAATAAACATTCAGGTTTATATGATGTAGAGTTAGGATACGGGAACAAAAATAATAATAAGGCCAGATAACTTCCTTGCCTAACAATTGCACATGCAAACTCTAAAGGTTTTAGAATTCGACAGGTCTTCCATTACCTTAGGTCACTTAATATAGCCCAGGATGTCCTCTCCTGTTCACACTTTAAGGCCTGGTGTAAGGATCAACCATTGGACAATGGCTCATTTCTGATCTATATGCCATCTTAAATACCCCTCCATCTAATGTAGGCCTACCTTTCCAACATAAATGGGAACAAGATATTGGCCGCTCAATTCCTGAAAAGCTATGGGCCTACTGCTGTTCCACTTTAACAAAAAACAGCATCCATTATTCCACTTTGGAATCCTCTATTAAATTGCTTCAACACACTTATATTACACTTGATACACCTGCTAAAATAGATAGCTCAAAGTCTCACCTATGCTTAGAGGATGCAACAGGAGAGGTAACCTTTGGCATATATGGTGGGCGTGTCCCAATGCCCATTGCTACTGGCGACATGTCTGGAATAGAATATGTGAGGCCATATCGTTCAACATCTCTTTTGATCCCTGCATACTTCTCCTGGGGGCTAAACTCCAAAATGCTAAATACCCTACCCTACTCTCTCTAGACAATGGTATTCCCAACATCTCGTTCCAGATCAGGTGTGTGAGTTTCTCACTGATACCATGCCATCTGAACATCTGTTTGCAAAGCTCCAGGACAACATGCTGGTTTTCTACAATACGTGGGATTCCTGGGTCCTCTGGCTAGAAAATACTGGATTAAGCTTTGCCCTTCATAATTTTAAACTCACTGGGCCATATGCAATTCACTTTTTCACCTGAGTTTTCTCCTAGGTGACATTTTTAAATTTGTCAATAAAATGCCTTTTAAGCCACCAGCAAGCAAGAAAATACTCAGAATAATTTTGATAATACTTTTGTATTTACTTCTCAGTACTTTTTCAGTTAAAAAGTGCTGGAAAATTATTTCAAATAGAAGATGAAAAATTATCTCCTAGGAGAAAACATAGGAGAAAACTGGAATTGCATATGGGCCACTATCTCTGTAGGAAATTTGTTTTTGAATAGTCCTGAGAGCTTATAAGGATGTATCTTGTATTTGTTCTATTACCGTTTGTACGGTCTTTTGACCATACATATGATTTTTTTCACATGTGTTTATGTGTTTGATGTTAAGACTCCCCTGTGTGGGATGACTTTTATATTTGTTGCTGTTTTATTCTGCAAACTCTTCCAATAAAGCATTTTGAAACTATAAAATGGTTTAATTGCAAGGTAGGCTTTAAATCTGTTACTAGTTTTACTATTGCTCTATGGTGGGCTTCTTTGTTTATCTGACTTTAAAGTGAACCCCCAGACTAAAAATCTACTCAGTAGCACTGAAAAACCTTGGTGTTTCTTAAACAGTTTCACAGCATCAGAACTTTGTTTTTCTTACCCAAGCCTCATTTTTAGCTGCATAGAAGCTAAGCTCCGCCCCATCAAAGAAATCTGCTTGGGCATTTTTCCCCTGATGCTGTGCAACACGTGATGGGATTTCTATTGATGTTGTTCTCGTTGCCTAGGGCGCACAGCTGGGAGGGGTGATCAGGACATAGGACAGTTGGAACTGTGTCTCAAGCTCCCTGTCACCTCCTTTCAACCAAAAAGATGGCTACCCCCATGAAATCACAAACATTTGCTATTCTTTTAAAACAGGGTGGGTAAGAGATTATATTACCTGTCTATTTTAATTAACATAACTAATTTAATTTAATGACAGTATGTTTGTTTATGCTGAAGTTCCTCTTTAATTTAAACGTTGACTTTAATTCTATGTTGAAAAAAGAGTGAACTTAAAGAGGAGCTGTTAGGTATAACGTCTCAGAGGAAAAAAAAACACATATATCAGTAGCTAAATATTGGCTGTACTTACATTACATATGCATTTCACTGACCACGTTTGGATTTCACAGAATTTTTATATAGTATTTGCAGAGAATGATGCTCCTGACAGCTCATGGCAGGTTCCATGTTTGTCTGTCTCCTATGAAGCCAATTGTGTCGTCATGTCCTCCCTGCTTCCTGTTGATTCGACTCACAAAAAAGATCCTAATGGCCAACACTACTGTGTGCAGTGAATATTAACCACTTCACCACTGAGGGGTTTTACCCCCTGACCACCAGAGCAATTTTCACCTTTCAACGCTCCTTCCATTCATTCGTCTATAACTTTATTATTACTTATCCCAATGAAATGAACTATATCTTGTTTTTTCCGCCACCAATTAGGCTTTCTTTAGGTGGGACATTATGCCAAGAATTATTTTATTCTAAATGTGTTTTAATGGGGAAATAGGAAAAAATTTGGGAAAAAAATATTATTTTTCAGTTTTCGGCCATTATAGTTTTTAAATAAAGCATGCTACTGTAATTAAAACCCATGAAATGTATTAACCCATATGTCCCGGTTATAAAACCATTTAAATTATGTCCCTATCACAATGTTTGGCGACAATATTTTATTTGGAAATAAAGGTGCATTTTTTTCAGTTTTGCATCCATCCCTAATTACAAGCCCGCAGTTTATAAAGTAACAGTGTTATACCCTCTTGACATAAATATTTAAAAAGTTCAGTCCCTAAGGTAACTATTTATGTTTTTTTTTTTATTGTATTGTTTTTTTTTTTAATTACAAAAAAAAAATAAAAAAAATTGGGGAGTGTGGGAGGTAATGAGTTAATTTATTGTGTAAATGTAATGTTTGTATGTGTAAAATGCTTTTAGGGTGTAGTTTACTATTTGGCCACAAGATGGCCACAGAGTGTTTGTTTACATGCGACCTGTAAGCGTCCGGAAGGACGCTTACAGGAAGCAGTAGGAGGCTGGGAGACGCACAATGATCTCGCTGTTTCTGAAAGAAGCAGCAGATCATTGCGGGGGCTAGATCAACGAACGGGAATGGATTTTCCCGTTCATTGATCTCCGGGCGAGCGGGTGGGGACGTGCACGAGCGGCGGGTGCGCGCGCACGAGCGGCGGGAGCGCGGACAGCGGCGGTAGCGCGGAAGGTACGGATTTCTCCGTCCCTGGTTTTTTAGGAGGGAAAAAAGGGGCGGAGAAATTCGTACCGCTGGGGGTAAAGTGGTTAATTAGCCATAGGAACAATAGCGGACTCATGCAGTATACTCTGCCCTGTGATTTTTCAGTGCTGTGAGGACTGCATTACAAGCTGCTGTAACATGAGCCTGTAACTTCTCACTAGCAGCCGAGGGGAGGACCCAAGGTGGGGAGAAAGCCCCAGAATGCTTTGCAGTATGTTATGCTGCCTCTCGTACTTTTAAGAGCTTGGGAATAACAGCCTTGCTGTTCAACACACATCAAAAGTAAGAGAGATTTTTAACTTCAGTATTGCATTTTTGGCTTCCTTCTAAACTGTTTAACACAGGAGAATAGAGGTTTAAATTAGCTTTTGCAGCCTGACAGTTACTCTTTAAAATTCCTTTTGAGTCAACTGTCTACTGCGCAGGGCCGGGCCGAGGCATAGGCTGGAGAGGCTCCAGCCTCAGGGCGCAGTGTATGAGGGGGCGCACAATTCATTCAGCTGTCATTCCTAATTGTGTATGAAGCAGAGAGAAATAAGAAAAGGGGATACATAGCAGTGACTGCAAGTCAGATAACTAGATATTAAGGTGTTGGGGAGGTTGTGGGCCTCTTAGTCTAATAGCAATCAGTGTGTGATGGCTGGGGTGGGAGGGATGGAGGGGCGCACTTTGGTGTCTCAGCCTTGGGTGCTGGAGGAGCTTGTCCCTGCTCTGCTACTGCGTCACAGTTTCATTGTACATCGCTATTGCTCTCAGCGGATGGTAAGATGACACTGAAATTACAGTTATTACCTTTTTTGCTTTATGTTGTGCAACCAAGACCACATATTTATAGTATTACTATCCATCAGTAGAAATCTAAAGACAAATGATCTGATTCAATAACACTGATGAAAGTGTCGGAGCATGTGTTTAAAGGTTCATTCATTTCTCTAGTTTCAATAAAAATTGATTGTGCACTGCACACTGGCGACGATAGTTATGTCGTTGGGCTGTCTGAAGCTATATGACTTTTAAATCCTACCCCGTGTCTCAGCTTGGTAGATGTCTGCCCACTTCCTATCTTGAAACTCACTGTGGGTGGCACAGAAATTAATATAACAAATTACAAATAAACAAAAAATGTGCCACTTCTCACTTTGATTAGAGATACTGTTAAATAATACTTTCTCTTCTCTAACTGATTACAATAACAAGGTTTGGAGACAGCTTGAGTGAGACAGGGCATCCTGAAATGCAAAATATTGTTTTTACTAACTGAAACAGTAGTAATAATGTTGTTATCAATATGACATCCATCATTTATGTAATGTATTTTTTTTTAAATACTAGGGCTCTTATGCAATTCACTTTTTCTCCAAACTTTTCTCCTAGGAGATCATATTTTTTATTTTCTGTTTAAAATACCTATCCAGCACTCTGCAATTGAAAAAGTACCAAAATGTACGTGAAAAAGTGCTGTCAAAATTTTTCTGAGTATTTTCTTGCTTTTTGGTAATTGTATTAATAAGGTGTGAAAATATCACCTAAGAGAAAACTTAGGAGAAAAAGTGAATTTAATAAGGGTCTTGGGCCCATATGCAATTAAATTTACCTTCTGAGTTTCGAAGCCCTTTTTTCTAAAAGGCAGGAGGTGCCTATTATAAAAGCTGTGATTAGCAGCAAAGAAAGGAAATTTGGGCACATTGCGGCTGCGCCGAAATGTACCTTCTTTGCCACAAATCGCAGCTTTTATAATGGTCCGATATACAGGGTGGGGCATTTATATGGATACACGTTAATAAAATGGGAATGGTTGGTGATATTAACTTCCTGTTTGTGGCATATTAGTATATGTGAGGGGGAAAACTTTTCAAGATGGGTGATGACCATGGCAGCCACTTTGAAGTCGGCCATTTTGAATCCAACTTTTGTTTTTTCAATAGGAAGAGGGTCATTTGACACATCAAACTTATTAGGAATTTCACAAGATTCAAAATGGCCGACTTCAAAGTGGCCGCCATGGTCACTACCCATCTTGAAACGTTTTCCCCCTCACATATACTAATGTGCCACAAACAGGAAGTTAATATCACCAACCATTCCCATTTTATTAACCACCTTAGCGGTAATGACGAGCTCAGCTCGTCCATTACCGCCGCAGTGGATATCTCCGGCCCCTGTGGGCCGATTTTGATAATTTTTTTTAATACACGCAGCTAGCACTTTGGGAGGGTTTTGGCACCATGGAGGGTTTTGGCACCACCAAGGGGGTTCTTAGGGCTAGACAACACCAGGTGGGTCTTAGGCTTAGGCATCGGTAGAGGGACGGTTCTGTGGGAGAGTAGGGTTAGGTTTAGCCATAGTAAAATATTGGTTAATATTATTCAGAATTCAGTAGTAGAATATTGCTAACTTCAGCAAGATTCTACTAGCAGCAAACTCCTGCGCCCCTTTTTTCATGTATGCCCTGAGTTTTCCCGAGGTGTTATTTTTAAATTTGTCAATAAAATGCCTTTTAAAACACCAGAGAGAAAGATAATTTTGTTGGTACTTTTTTACCTTCGTTTTGGTAGATTTTCAATTACAAAGTGCTGAAATGGAAGATGAAAAAATATCTGGGAGAAAACTCAGCAGCAGAGTTAAAGGACCACTGTAATGAGAAGAATATGGAGGCTGCCATATTTATTTACTTTTAAGCAATGCCAGTTACTTGGCAGTATTGATGATCTATTTGGCTGCAGTAATGTCTGAATCACAACAGAAACAAACATGCAGGTAATCCTGTCAGATCTGAGAATAATGTCAGAAACACCTGATCTGCTGCATGCTTGTTCAGGGGCTAGGGCTAATAGTACTAAAGGCAGATGATCAGCAGGATAGCCAGGTAGCTGGAATTGTTTAAAAATCATTAAATATGGCAGTCTTCCTCTCATTACAGTTATCCTTTAATTGCATATGGACCTAGGTCTTTTATTTAGTCAATAGAAGGTATAATTTAAAGTGGAATTAAATAAACAACAACAAAATAATGTGTCTTGGATAAATGACTTATCTCCCCCCTGCACACACACACACACACACACACACACACACACACAGCCAAACGCACAAAGACACATAGCCACAGACACACGCACACAAAAAGACACACACACACACACACACAGCCACACACACACACACACACACACACACACACACACACACACACACACACACACACACACACACACACACACACACACAAAGACACACACACACACACACACACACATATACAGACACAAACAAAGACACACACACACACACACACAGCCACACACACAGACATACACGCACACACAGACACACACACAGACACACACACAGCCACACACACACAGATGCACATGCACACAGACACACAGAAACACACACACACACACACACACAAACACACACACACACACACACACACACACACACACACACACACACACACACACACACACACACACACACACACACACACACACACACACACACACACACACACACACTGCTTAGTTCAATTTCTAACCACCTGGATCAGGGGTAGAGCCGACTACCCTTCCAGTGTTCCATCCTGCTCCCCTATTAACCTCATTGCTCCTATGATCTGTCATCTGTGCTAGTCTGCGTCTTCTTGAAATCCTTACATAGTGACTTCTCCCCTCTTTCAATTAGCTCTGTAATGATAGGCCCCTTCTGTAACCACCCATGTAGTAGTGACTGCTCTCCTCTGTAAAAAGTCTCCCATAGTGTATCCTCACTATAGTTACTATTTAACTCTATAATCTTCCTGTAGTGATTGCTTCCCATTGTTACCCCTATGTAGTGACTACTCCCCCATGTAACCCCTTTTTATAGTGACTGCTTCCCACTCTAAGCACACCCCACACTGACTGCTCCCATCTATAACCCCTCTTTAGTAGGGATGATCAAGGAGATGCAAATATTTCCAAGTTCATGCAGGATTATGTAGCATTTGTATGCAAATGTATGCAGTTTAAAAATGGACCAAACAATTTACACCTTGCTGGGACTTATTTCAAGCTGCAAACATTTGCATACAGAATTTGCATAATCCTGTATGAACTCAGAAATATCAGATTGCTGCTAGACCTCTTTCACATGGGAAGCTGAACTGAGTTCTTGGTGAACAGGTCAGCCTCCCATCTGCTGGCCACCGAGTGTATTCTGGCCAGGGGCGTAAATACAAATCATTGGGGCCCGCCCAGCAAAACCTTGATGGGGCCCCTTAATGTTCAAAACCCTGACTTTGCCTCTACTTGGTGACCCTCACAGCCGGGGGGGGGGGGGGGGCATCTCACAAGGATCATAAAACAAGTATGTAAAATAGGATCTTCATAGCCCATAACATGTGTAGCCATAAATACACCTGACCTGGAGTATCAGAGAAAGGGAAGGTTAGTAGTTGCCCTCCCCCCCGCACCTCTGGCCCTCCCCCCTAGTTTCGCCCCTGAGTCTGGCTGCAGTCTCATGTAGTTGAATGGTAGCATTTGTAACCTCATGCATGTCAGTGGCTGTAGCCACATTCAGGATGCCTTTCCAGTGCACAAGAGCAGCTGACAGGTGGTGGATTCTCCACCTTCAGCCTCCATGCGAAAAAGGCCTAACTTTGTACCGTTGAAGTAAAATACTATGTGGCCATTAAATCTGCATCCAACTCATCAAATTCAGATTTGCTACCATGCCTAAAAATGATTTGAGCCAAAATTGCTAGGGATCAAAAATCAATAATGATTCATCTTGCCCCGCCAACAGGTTACTGGAAGATTTGATCAAACTGGTTGAATCTGCCAGAAAATTAATTTAAAGGATTGACTACCTTTATTGGCACATGAAGTAAAACTGACACTGCTTATAACAAACTAATACATCATTAATTAGGTATTGCATATTGTGTCCCAGGCCTTAGTTGATGTAAACACTTTTAGAAGAAAAATCTCCTCAATGGTTAACCCTAAGGCAGGTTGATAAATCAACAGTTAAAACACATGACTTGAGAAATGTCTTAAAGAGAAATCGTGACCAAGAATTGAACTTCATTCAATCAGTAGCTGATACCCCCTTTTACATTAGAAATCTATTCCTTTTCACAAACCGATCATCAGGGGGCTCTGTATGGCTGATATTGTGGTGAAACCCCTCCCACAAGAAACTCTGAGGACCGTGGTACTCCTGGCAGTTTCCTGCCTGAGAACCTTGCTGCATTGTGGGAAATAGCTGTTTACAGCTGTTTCCAAATGCCAAAAAAGCAAGCAGCAGCTACATCACCTTCCAGCAGTAAAAAATGTCACCATGTAATAAATGTCAGAATGTGAATCAGGGATTTTGAAAGATTTTACAATGGGCAAACCCTGACTAAATCATTTATACATAATTATTGTAAAAATGAAGCACTTTTTATTACATTATTTTTACTGGAGTTCCTCTTTAACTGTTTTTAAATCTGTATAGACAGTCCTGTGATACAGATCCCCTAATCAAACAGCCTAGCCAGTCAGGAGGGTCTTAGCTTCCTGTCCTGCAATTAAAGAAGGTAGCCCAGGTGCAGTGGCATAGCTGGAGAACTGTAGACACCAGTGCAAATTGTACACTGTAGCCCTTCCGCCCCAGCACTGTGTGTGTTTAATAATTACATAGAGAAGGCCACTGGAGTCAGATCTCCAAGGGCAGAGATATAAATAGAGGAAAGGGATTGGTTTATTAATGATTATTTACCACTATTCAAAGCACATATAAAGGTGATCATTACATCTACAGCATCAATAAAGAGCTAACACAGCCACTGGAAGTGTGTCCCATATTGGCCCCTCAGGTCTAGGGGCCATGGTGCAGTCACAACCTCTGCATACCCTATTGACACACTGATGCCTAGGCAGAATCCTTCTCTATGGTTGTTGATTAGACAATGAAGTGAAGCAGCACAAGGATGAGCTCATCATTCTAGTGTTCTTCGTGTAACCAAGCTGCTACTGTTATTGGAGCCATAGATGTAGCAATCCTATCATTTCATTGCTTAATATGATTTGATCAAATTATCAGACTGGAGACATTTTGGCATTAAAATGAATGCGTTCCTCCATGGGCTATAATAGAAAACACATCCGCCTGCGCAAGATTGTGGCGGACTGCACAGAAATCCTGCAGATCCATTGCAGCATGACAAGTGTGAACAGCTCCTATTTATGAAAGAGAAGCCATTAATTCGATGAGCTAAGAATGGACAAAACAATGTCCATTGTACACTTTAGTGGGAACAGAGCCCTATTCAATTCAGTAGAGTAGGTGTCTTCTGGCCACAAGTCCAGCCTTGGTTGAGGGCATGCACAAGTAAGGTCTGCACATGGCCAGTAGAATGACACGCTTGTGCACAGAGGGTTTGTTCTATTGGGCATGTATGGACCTTAGTCATGAAGGCCTTGGCCAGATGCCCTCAATGTTGGTCACGTCCGGTAGAGTGCCCAGAAGATGAAGAGGGGCCCTTGCACTAGAATGGTGAGCTGTACCAGAGGCTTCTAACTACTGAGCTAACTATATAACTTTTATTTATTTTTTTAAATCTCTTTAGGTGTGCTTTAATATGTTGATTGTTTTTGCTTGTATTCTGCTGTATAATCCCTTTGCAAAAAAAAAAACCTTTTAAAATTGATGTGTTTTGGCCATAATTGTACTGGAATAACTTTGGCAATTCAGTAGCACCTGATTGGCCCACATTACTGTTTTTCCTCAATTCGGCTGCTTGCTGCTGTGCAGTGATTACATAAAGCTGATATAAAGACACTAAATAGTTCTTAATTGAAAAGATAATTGAATTACAGTGATTATTTTGCTTTTGCCCGGGGTCGGTCAGAAAAAAAACACACCCTGTAGTTATCACCAGAGTGTAGTTGTAGGCTTTGTTGTCTTCAGTACACAGTGTTGAATTTTACTTGGCAGAGCTGTGAACAAAATTACACTTTCCAATCTTTTACAGTCGTTTTGAAAATAGCTTTTTGAATCACAATGGTCTGTTTAATTTTGGTTTTCCGAAATACTCCACATTTCAGCTTTCATTCCATTGGAGCTAACAGCAGCAGAGCCAGAAACATGATCAACACGGCAACTGTTGGCCCAACTGTTAAAGCAAACAAATCATTTTAACGGAGCAAGGTGCTGAGAATTTTGGAGAGAGCTGGTCTCCTTTTAATGGCAATCAGAGGCCAGCAACTGCAATTTTAAAGAGGCCTGGGGCCACAATTATAAGAGGTCTGCTTCAAAAATATTTTAGGGCAGCTGGTGTTTATGTCAGAGGGGCTTCCAATTAAAGTAGGGCACTCAGTATTTGCAAGATCCTAGAGAATTATAGGGCAGCTGGTGTGTGTTAGATGAGGAGCTCTGAATTGTACTATATTAGCTGCTCAGCTGCTCTATGTCAAGAGGGTTGTTTTGTACAGAAAAGGCTGCTCTATTTAGGCACGGGTCAGAAATCATTCTTCTAAGTGCTTCTTAGCATGCCAAGGGTTAAACACTGCCCTGTGGCTGTTTGCAATTAAGAGGTTAGCTCCCGATTAATTAGGCGTAATTTTTGATTTACATGACAGTCAAAATAATTGTCTTCTCCTTTATTACATCAATTCTTCTCCCTCTCAGATCCTCCCTCCCTCCTTGTTCACTTCCCTTCTGGCAGCTTCACTCACTCACTCCTCTCTGATTTTGCATTATTTTTTATCTTCATTGCCCGCTCTTATATAAATTATAAGGCCCTACAGCGCAAAAAAGGGTCAGAACCTAATAAAGTGCCAACCCCATTAAATGCTGCAGCTGTTTTACTAGTGTATCTACGTCTTTATTGTTGTTCACTTATGGGATTTACCAAGGAGAACTGATATAACCCAAAATTTTCCCGCAGGCTACTCCTGAACTGCCGAACCAGAGGATTCTGGGAGATATGAGGTTGCAGAGTTCAGGACGAAGTCTCTCTGTAGAGTTTGGGATATAATAAAATCTAAAAAACTCAGCAGTTTTCAACTGCTATAGCGTGTAGGTCAGAGACACAGGGCAGGAGAAAAGATATTGTAGGCAGAACTGCAGTGGCATGGAGAAAAAGGAAGGAATTACCAGAGAATTATAGACAGAAATAAAAAGACAGCAGTTTTATGAATAGATAAGAAGAGAAGAGATGACAGACTGTACAGACGTATTATATAGATAGGACTGAAGAATCTTTGTAAGTTATAATGAAAGAGATATATTCCATTTTTTTAATAGGCAGAATTATATTTCAAATGCCGGAACACAAAGATATTTTTATCCAGCTACAAAAGTGAAAGTCAGTATGTACAATCTATCCCTGGGTTCCTACAAGTGACATTTATGAGACATAAAACCTCATAGCACTAAGCAAAATAAGGAGATAAAGCAAAAGACTGATTAAGAAGATATACAGACACTGTATGTATGTGAAATGAATTATTTGGCTGGCAGACAATGGGAACATTTTAAGGTACCTTGACAACAGTGGACACAGCAGACCAAGTCAAAATAGTAGTTGTAGGCAGCAGTTTGTATATTATGTCTCTGGATTATGGTTCTCTGTGTCCATCAAGTGGATAGAAGTGGTATTACAGTCAATCAATTTACATCAAAGAGGTCTGTAGTGATGAAGACTTGTTTTTACCTTTAGAACACAATGTTAGTGAAAGGATATCCAGCTGTCTCTGACATATTACCTTCCCTTATAGAATACTTGAAACTCACAAGCCAACACAGCACTATAAACAGCAGAAGACATGTCTTTGTATCACACTATTTGCTGCCCTCCTTCAATATGTTTTCTTCCACAATACATTTTCTTCCAGAGCTTTGTGGAGACAAATAGACTTTCCTTGTGCAGGTATTGCGTTTCTTGTTTTGCAGTCAGCCTATGCTTTCTGGAGACCGTGAAAGAAAAAATAAATCTTAGCTAAGCCAAGTCACCATTCATAAATGTTGTTACAGGCAGGTTTCAGAACAAAAGATGCTCGCACATTGCCACTATTTGGGTTTGATCACTCTTCCGTAGTTACAAATGCTGAGTTTAGTAAATCTGTGGTCACCAAAAGCAGTTGCAGTGACCAGCGGTGATGTGCAAATTGTCCCATCTTCCATTAGCTTCACCCAGGATGGTGAAAGTTGGAGCTCAGCAAATAACTGCATTATTATTAGGTGAATTATTGGCAAACACAAATTGTATTATAACGACATGAAAAGTCTTGTGTGGTAAGTTGCTCCCTGGATTTGAAATTGTCTCTCTGTTTCTGCCTCAGTATATACTACTGATGAAGTAGTTTCTGGGCTTCATGACTCTGAAAAGAACTCATTTGCATGCTGAGCATCTCTGAGACTCAGAACACATTGAAGGTGTGCCTGAAGGGAAACAAGTGCTCGTAGGGGGTACTTACCTTATGAGGGGGAAGCCTCTGGATACTAAATAGGCTTCCTCCGTCCTCCTCAGCAGAGGAGGGAATTCAGAACGGGTTCCCCCGAAAGTCCACTTATCACAGCTCCTACGCAGGCTTACTAGCGGCTTTCCCCCTGGCTCTGTCGGAAACAGCCTGTAGGGGCCCCCAAGGTGTCCCTCCCCCATATTAACTGTTGCTCCCCAGGGACTCTGCAGAGTCTGTTAAGTTGGGAGGTGATTGGGGGAGGGTCAGCAGCCAGCTCAGGGGCCCAGGAGGGAAATTTGGCTGCAACAAAGGGACTCTAATGGCGCTTTTTGGTCGGGGGTGTCTGTTGAGGGGCCCCCAGGCTAATTGTGTCCTAGGACCTAATTGTTACTTGAACCGGCCCTGCCAATAGGGTAAGCTCTACTGGGCAGGCACACGCTGCACCTGCGCAGTAGAGCAGATCTGATTGGGTTTTCCTATTTTCACCGAAGCATGAAGCCTCGGTGCATGAAGGACTGCTACTTCTGCCTCCTGACTGGCCGCACATAGGAAATCTTGAAGTAGGACTATTTTGTCCTGGAGAAAGCTATTGGGCACTGCAGCAATAGTTTGCACTACCGGGGGTTATGGAGGGTAATGTACTACAGGGGACAATACAGGACACTACAAGGAGGCAAATTAGAACACTACAAAGGGAGATGGAGTTAGGACTCTAAATTGAGTTATGAAGGGTACCAGAAAAAGACTATGGAGGGTACTAAAGGCAGCACCTAATATAATTACAAGGGGCTATGGATAGCACTATAGCGGGCAATTGTGGAAACTAAAGGGGGTTAATAGAAGGTACTTCAGGGAGTTGTGGAAAGCACTGCAGCTGGAGTAATGAAGGAGAATACAGGGAGCTATCATGCGTGACACGCAAGAATGGCAGAAGTGCATAGACAGCCACTCTGATGTTCACATCATATGCGCTGTACAGCAGTACAATGCGCTATGATGCACTTGCATACTGCTGCATGCATTCTGCCCGCAAGTGCAGAGCTGACCTATTAACTGTAATGAATGGGATCAGCAGCGGAGTGGGTAGCGGCGCAGATGCTGTGCTATCGCATGTATTGCGTTCCGATTGCACAGCTATCTGCGCTTGTTAGATGTGAATGAGGCCTTAAGGTTATTGTTAACTGAAAATTAAGTTTAGGGATAGGCTTTTGAGGAGAGATGGTTGAGGTTAGTCACAAGATCAAAGTTAGGGTTAGTTGGAGTCGATAAATGAGAGTGTGGCTAAACTACAATATTTCATGTGCCCACTTCAACTGTTTATCAAAAGATGTAACATGATCTCTAAACCTTTTCTTTACCTGCCGCATATTTTTAATGTGCTCACGTGGATAACGGGTAACATTGTGCAGGATGGTAGCTGTAATCAGTTCTATTGGTCTTGACTTGAATAGTATCAAGCTGTTGTGTTTCAGGATGATATCTTGGAAGGAAAAGAAGTGCAGACAAGCATTGATTTTTGCAGTGGTGTAGCTTCAGAGCTATGGGCCTCAGTGAATTTTACACTAAGCAACTCTAATCCCCAGGATCATATATATAACTACGACATGATACAGAGCAGTAAAACTTGCTGTCCAAAGGCAACTATCATGTAAGAGATGTCAGCACAGGGAGAAGAGCAGTTTCCTACTAACCATTACCACTGCATCAGAATGGAGCACTAATGCAGTAGCTGATGCAGGGCCCTAGGTGGGCCTCTGAGGGAGTCGAAGCAGGTAATTATGGCGCATGGGCCATTGAAAAGATACGTTACCTTCGTAGACCACAATGTCACTCATGGCTATGGTGACGCCTGGTGAGTATATTTGGTGCTATGGGCACTGGGATAACTAAACTCCGGTTTAGCAGTGGGAGCAGCGGTGGTGGTATTTTGGGCCAAGAGTTTAACTTATATATAGCGGTGGTGGCAGGGGAGGTTTGCACCAAGCAGAGTACGACTTTGGATAATGGCAGAGAACAGTGGCAGGGCTCATTAAGCAGCATATGAATGACTTTGATGATGACAGCAGATATTGCAGGTGTGTGTGAGACATGCCGATAGTGTTAAGAGTAGGATGTTGGAAGTCCAGTGGTAGAGGTGAGTTGCTGTTTTTCTCTTTGATCCAGTGCCATATTTATTTGGGTTCCCTTTATACATGTATGGCAGGTGAAAACTTCTCAATAGAATTTAATGCCAAAAGTATACCTTTATTTACATAACCAATAATAATAAATCAACAAATTATATATATATAGCACATCAATCATGACATCTTCATATATACATTTATCACAACAATGAGAAGAACCTTCAAAACATCAGAAAATACACAAAACCTGGGGAGGGGCTCCAGAGGACACAAAACAGTCTCTAAACTGGCCATAATCGCAAACACCAAATGGTCTACAACTGTGCATTGATACACAAAATGGTCCTCCCCAACCTCAACCACATCTTATCTAGAAGAATCCATACTGAATACAGGTCTTTTGTTATCTGACTTACAAAGTCTCATCCCTTCTTGCTGCAATGACAAATTAAACTATCCTAAAGTGGGAGTGTCACCATAAAAATCAAATTTCAACAGCAACTGGTCTGAGTGTATTAAGTGATAAAATCCTGCATTAAAAACTTTCAAAACTTTTTCTGCTGTTATGATCATTGATTTGGTGTTATCACATACTTAAAGCGGAATATAACCCTGCATTTCAACTTTGCTCTAAAACATTATTTACAGTATATTATATGCAACCATCATTTTTTTTTTTTACTAGACCAGCATTGGAAGGGTTACACAGGGCTTTAAAGTTCCTGGAGATTTCTGCAGACGCATCCGAAGCTGAAATAGATACATTTTGTTTACATAAATGTATCTAAGTGTTAAATGTGACTCATCTCTCTGACTGAGAAGGAGCTTGGAGGACAGCCAAAGAGTGTGTAACTGTTTATCAATAGATACATGTAACTAAATAGAATGTATCTATCTGAACTTCTGCATATCTCTCCACGGACTTTTAGGCTGGTTTCACAGTGGGACGTTACAGGTGCACGCTAGAGCAGCCTGTAACGCAGCCCACCGCACAGTAATGAAAAATCAATGGGGCTGTTCACAGTGCCCACATTGCGTTACATTGTAACGCTGCGTCACAAGACAACGTACTGCATGCAGTACTTTAGATGCGGCTGAGCCGCATTAGACTGCTTGCATATGCTCAGTAATCTTGTGGAGGAGCGGAGAGCGGCCAGGCACATGGCTAATTAATATGCACTGCACGTTGTGACGTGCAGTGTTTACTTCCTGGAGCAGCCGCTCTGTGCGGCGATTGGCTGGCGGGACCACGTGATGCCGCATGCGCACAAGAGTGCGCATCACGACATCACTGACGCCAGAGTGAGCTGCACAACGCGGCTCACTCTGACGTCCAGATCCAGCACCACCAGGCGTTCCGTTAGGGGGACATTATGCGACCTTAATGCCCCCTCTAACGCAACGTCCTGGTGTGAAATTAGCCTTAAACCTCTGTGTTTAACCCTTCCAATGCTGGGCTAGTAAAAAAAATGCTTTTTGTATATAATATGCTGTAAATAATATTTTAGAGCAAAGTTGAAATGCAGGGTTATATTCCGCTTTAAGGAGCACTGGCCCTTTAGTAGTCAGTGCCAAACAGTTGCGTGCTGGAGGTTCTTTTTATCTATAATATATTCCCCCTCTTCCCTTTATTTCACTGCCTGGCTGCTTATCTGAAACCTGATCCCCTGCACGCTTGTGTTTACAAGCAAAGCTGAGGCGACTCAGCGATTGGAGGAGAAAAGAAAAAAAGTAAAGGGCAGAAATAACATCAGGATTCAGCCTCAGCTGTGGGCAAAAGACATGGCTCCCAACAGGAACAGAATTCTCTTCATTTACTATATAAAATTCACTGAAATCAAAATGTGGACAGTACAATACAATACAATACAATACAATTACATTTCTATAGCGCTTTTCTCCCATAGGACTCAAAGCGCTTAGGCTCTCTCAGATTCAGTAATTAGTAGGATGAAGTATTCACACAACAAAAGTTATATTTCTGCAAATGCCAGACTGAACAGGTGGGTTTTCAGTCTGGATTTAAACACGTCCAGGGATGGGGCTGTCCTGATCTGTTGAGGTAAGGAGTTCCAAAACGTAGGGGCAGCATGACAGAAGGCTCTGGGACCAAAAGTTTCCAAGTGGACTCTGGGTATGACTAGATTATTAGAACCTGTGGATCTGAGAATGCGGGGATTGCTACGCAGCTGTAACATATCTTTCATGTATCCAGGGCCTAGATTATTCAGGGATTTAAATGTCAGTAGGCCGATCTTGAATAGGACCCTCCATTCTATAGGTAGCCAGTGAAGGGAATGCAGGACTGGCGTTATGTGGCAGTGACGGGGTTGGTTGGTTAGCAGTCTGGCAGCAGTATTCTGTATCAGCTGTAGGCGGAACAAGTCCTTTTTTGGAAGGCCAGTGTAGAGAGCATTGCAGTAGTCCAGTCGGGATGTGATGAAGGCATGGACTAAGGTTGGCAGATCTTCTGGGGGTATGAGGTGCAATACACGTGTTATGTAAGTAGATCAGCTATTTATCTCCTTATATACAGTATGTGTTTTTTCATTGGCATAGTTTGGCTAATCCTACTGCTTTAACTCACTCTGCAGTAAGCTAGGGAAAACAAATATGGGAAAACTAAGGGTAAGTGGGTGGGAGGGAAACTCCTCAAAAGCTAAACAGGGAATGGTGAGCCCTCCCTTTCTTTTCCAGCCTAAGTTTCTCCTTGCCTCCTAGCACCCAATTGCCTGCACCTTACAACACATACACTAACTTGCCCTAAACTATTAATCCATATCACCCCCCTTCTGCTCACTTCTACCTCCTTGGCTGCTAAACCATCATCATGGCAGCCCTCCCCATAGCTGGCAGCAATAGTCCAGGCCTTTATTTGTGAACAGTTGCAGTGCCTGTTGTGCCACATGGTCAGACCAAGGAAATATATTTGGTGTAAATAAGTCTTTAGGACAGCATCCAATCAGATTTCAGTTTTTAGTGTATTTATAGGGAGATGTATGCAATCTCAGGGCAAGCCTCAGCTAATCAGCTGGTGGTAATGGGATGGTCTTTAGATATAGAGATAAAGATGAAATAAGCAGTAGCGTATTAAAGGGAACCTAAACTGAGAAGGATATGAATTTTTCCTTTTAGAATAATACCAGTTGCCTGAATCGCCTGCTGATCCTGTGTCTCTAATACTTTTAGCCACAGCCCCTGAACAAGCATGCAGATCAGGTGCTCTGACTGAAGTCAGACTCGATTAGCTGCATGCTTGTTTCAGGGTGTGATTCAGCCACTATTGCAGCCACAGAGATCAGCTGGACTGCCAGGAAACTGGTATTGTTTAACAGGAAACATCCATATCACTCTCAGTTAAGGTTCCCTTTAAGGCAGCTGCATTAGCTGTGTATAGAGAGGGTAACCCCTGGCAGGATTACCTTTATTAAATATTATTATACCCATAGACAACACTGTGAAATGGCACATGTCACAGGACCCCCTAGTGGTCAGACCTCAAATTGCCTTCCAATCGGTTTCAGCACACAGACCATGCAAGCTTTGGCCGCGATCTTTGCGCAGAAACCGACAGAAATTTGGGCAGGAGCCCGACCAGAAGGGAGCCTGTGAGGTACAGGTAATTACAACGTACACACGATTCAGGGTATAACTGCCACCACCTCGGTTACCATGGGCCCGATGAGCCCGCTGACTGACTAGTCCTGCGAATGAAAACGGTTAAACACACTCTATTCTGTCTAGCCAACAACAAACAATAGTAGTAGCGTCTCTCCAGAGACCTGGGATCAGTTTCTGTGTGTGTGCTGAATAGTAGGGTAGCTAGAACAACAACTGACGATAGCGTCGGTTTATTGAAAGCAATATAAATAATTAATATATACAGACAATTATTAAAATCAACAATTATTAAAACAGTAATAGCCAGTATGAAAAATAAAAGAAGGGAGAAATAATACTTAGTTCCTGGAAAAATGTCCTTTAGTGGGAAAACTTGTAAAGTTCTTGGTTTCAATCAAAGTTCAGAGTTCCGACCAGGTGGATGCCAGCATATCCTCAAGCTGGCACAGATGAAATCAAGATGATGTTTCAGGGTGGAGGACACTGAGTTTGGGTCCTCTGCCATTCTTATGCCCCTGATTCAGTAGGAGGGAGTGAGGGCGGGGAGCCACACACCCCCTTAGAAGATGAGCCCTCCCCTTGTCCTGGGGACCAGAAATCATATCTAACCATACATGGGCTCTATCTCACAGAACGGTACAGGTCAGGGCGGATTTATTAACATTTTCAGGTCTGTCTCGATTTACCCAGCGCCCTGATACCAGACATGAGGGGTGGGACCCCTGTGGTATCATCAGGGCACTTTCAAACTACCTAACTGGCAGTCTTTACCTCAGAATGTTCTGAAACTTCCTCAGAACCAGCACCGGGACTCATGCTACACTTCCCCCACATTTGGCGAAGCTGCCATCTCAGGAATCCCAGAAATATGACAGATCTGGGAAGTTATGGATTATGCTATGAGACTCAGGTTATTCAGGATGTGTGCTAGCTGCTAGCAGCTGGCTTCCCTTTGATCCTTACCAGGGAGCAAGGTGTCAAGACCTCGGGGGGATTCGTAGCCTACCTGGCTGAACCTAGGCCTCCTTATCACCCTTTGGTTAATTAACATCTACATGAGATCAGCTAGGTGGCACCTGGTTCCCAGAACAGAAAAGGGAATTCATGCCTCCATGTTAATTCTGCCTTCCACAGGGAATATGTCCAAGCTAATTAACACCTCCCCCCAGGCTTTTACAGAGATTCTCTCAGCTAAGAAAAGACTATAGATCCTCTTACACAATCAACGCAGATTCTATTGATCTGAAGCGCAATCGATGCAGAGAATCGAGTGCGATCGCTTTTCCTTCACGGGCGGTTCCAGGACACGTCTGCGGCCCCGCAACTGCCTGTGACAGCACATTTGTGCTGACATCAAATAAACAACACCCCTACACCTTGTTAAAGAGCTGGTTCACACTACGTCTGGAACCGTATCCGTGTCTCCGTTTTTAAAACCGAATCAAACCCGGAGACACAGATAGCAATGTTAAAAATAGCAGCCGTCTTCATCCACACAAAAAACTGATCCATATGCATTTGCAGCATTTTTGCAGAACGCATATGGATCCAGATGCACGCAGGGGTTGTGGCAGGCAATGGGAAAACGGATCCCCCTCTACACAGGCCATTTTGGACACAGAAATGGATCCATTTCTGTGTCCCAACCTATAGAGGAGAGAGGGGGCCGCCATGCTGGAGGGGCGAGCCGGCAGGACAGGAGGTGGCAGCGGTCAGCGGGGAGGGGGAACTTTTGCGCAAACTAGCTGGAGGGGGCAACGGGGGACCCAGGTGAGGGAAGGGGGGACGTCCCTCCTCCCCGCTGACCGCTGCCACCCCTGTCCTGCATGCTATGCCCCTCCACCCAAAACGCAAATGGACCATGCTGCAAAAAGCAGCATGGATCCGTTTGCATTCAGGTTTGGCTAGGTCCATGGACCGCTAGGTTCATGGACTGCAGGCTCCATCCTGCAACCGTGCCTAGTGTGGACCTAGCCTAAAAGTGTAAATGGTGAATGGCTTTGACAACAATTTAGGAGGGAGTGCAAATAGCAAGTGCAAACGTACAACTTAGATTTTTAATGCCCAAAGAAATCATTCAGTTACCTCCTCTCCTGTGACAGATCAAGCCTGCTGTCTATCAGTGGAATATTTAGTCGCCAATATCTGGGGGAAAAAGCCATGATCAAAGCTAGATTAGTTTATGCAGACTTGGAGGCCTTGAGTGGCATTCCCCTTAGACTAGTACTCTGTGTAAGAAAAGGATTAAGATGACATGGGGCCCTAGGCAAGATAGCAGTTTTTGCCCACCACTAATGGTTACCTGGATTTTTTAGTAAGACTTGGTGAGGGCATCCACCAGGCCCCTAGATTCTCTCCAGGCCCTAGGCAACTGCCTAGAATTGCCTTGTGGATGACCCGGCTCTGCTCTGTGTGCCAGTCCCTCATAAGTCAGAATAAAAATGGATTAAAAGAATAGGAAAGAGAAAAAAAACTGGAAACAGGTTCTGCACTGGAAACGTCTACAAAATCATAGATTATTTAAAACATGGAATATAATATGTTTGGCGGAAAAAGAGATTGATTGAGTAAAATTAATACAAGATTTAGTTATCTTGCATTGGAGAAATGAAAGACGCAACAGACGCAAAGAGTTAGGTTGAAATTGATATAGTATTGTACAGTGGAGTGCTGAAAGCAGCTGCAACGGATACATCCAAATATGAAGAAAAAGTGCAGATTGAAACTTTCTAAATGAAAGGTTAATGGCAGTTAATGTAAAAGTGAGACAAACAGAACTGTCATTATTGTGTATAGAGTATGACAACTTGGAAAATAAATTGCCTTTCTATAAAGATCTGTAAACAATAATGGATGACAGCAAAGGTAGGGTTGGGATACTAGTAAATGAGATCACAATGCACATGTAGGAAACAAAGCAGAAAATATGGCCAAGAAGACTATCTATCTCAGTAGTAAATGAGACCCATCACCTGCTATTATAATATTGCATGGATAATACTTTGTAATACCCAGCATTCTCTTCTTGTCATGCATCATGCGGTTTGCAGGTTAAGCAGCCGTGACTATGTGACCAACAAAGTAGGAAGAACAATAGATGTCAGACTACAATTTTCCCAGAATCCAATAATTACATTAGAAATGAAGGGGTATATTCATGAAAGGTAGAATTTCTGTGTTCAAACAAGGAATGTAGTTTGCATTGCACACGTAGCACAACTTTGTACGCATTGTGCATGTTACCAGTATAATGTGTGTTAAGCAAATAATGAAAAAATGGAGGCGGCACACTATTGTGCCAGCGACTACCTCCAGTTAAAGAGGACCATCAGTGAAAAATAACACTATGCCAATTGAACCCAGAGATCAAATATAGAGGCATATATAGACATGATATAAATAGTGACATGTTACCCCATCATGTGAATGCCAGATGTAGTATTGGCCCAATGATGCACATTGTGGGAGTGGCCATGTTGGATAGGGCAGTGGAAGACATGACTACAAATTCATCTTTGGTAGGGGTAGTATTATGTAAATCTTGCACATGCCCACTAGATGCAGGAAACAACATCATCACTGTGTGTCTGCGAAGAGAAGCAGAGCACTAGTTGTGAAGGGGTAATTATGTCTTTGTTTTAATATTATGATGCCCTGTGAAGTGTTGGTGGGGATAGTTTAGAAGCTGTACAGAGAATAGATCATGAGGTCAAATGAGCTCTCCCTGCAGTTGGTGGGTTCACCTCACCAGAACCAAACTGCAGATGTTGCCACTCGTAATATTGGAGCAATTTCTTGGTTGGATTTTTTTTCTTTTTTGCAGCTTAAAGAGGAACTCCAGCCTAAACAAACATACTGTCATTAAGTTACATTAGTTATGTTAATTAAAATAGATAGGTAATATAATCTCTTACCCACCCTGTTTTAAATGAACAGGCAAATGTTTGATTTCATGATGGCAGCCATCTTTTTGGTTGAAAGGAGATGACAGGGAGCATGAGACACAGTTCCAACTGTCCTTCTTGCTGATCACTCCTCCCAGTTGCTAGGCAACGTGAATAACAACATAGGAAATCCCATCATGCTTTGCACAGCATCAGGGAAAACCCGCCCGGGCAGATTTCTTTGATGGGGCGGAGCTTAGCTAAAAATGATGCTTGGGTAAGAAAAACAAAGTTCTGATGCTGTGAAACTGTTAAAGAAACACCAAGCCTTTTCAGTTCTGCTGAGTAGATTTTTGTTGTCCTATGTTGTTTGTTCACAGCAAAATCTTCCACATGCAAGTACCACACCTTAAATAAACTAGGCCTTTTATCTGCTTAATTGATAATGACATAACAACAGACTTGCCCACGCCTTCCCTTGAAATAGCCTTTGATTTAATTGTCCAATTAGCCCCTGAAATGAAGGGATTCTATTAAATAAATGTTTCAGTTGCTTCAAATTTTTATGCAATCGTTTTGTTCACCCAACTGAATTCAAGCTAAAAGCCTGCACGTCTTCTACATCTGAGATGTTTCATTTAAAATTCATTGTGGTAATGTACAGAACCAGAATTAGAAAAAAGTTGTCTCTGTCCATATATTTATGGACATAACTGTAAATGGAAAATATTCCCCATTCCATCCATTCAAAAGCCTTTTCACCTTGTGCCTTCAGCACCTCAAGCATCTGCCTTAATGATGGCCTTCATGATTTACAGCAGCCTCTCGGCCTACAAAACAGCTAAAATGGGCACGCTGTCAAAGTGGGCACACTGCTAGGAAAGTAATTTGAGTGCTGGGCGCTTGCTCTGGGGGTGCTGAGACTTGGCTATTTTATAATCAGGCTCTGGTCAGGGTATTATCAGGCTCTGGCACTCTGCTATTATATAGCCAAGCACCTCCAGATATCAGTTTAATGGGTGCCAGGGCTTTGCTATTATGTAGCAGAGCTCTGGATTAATATTATTGTTTAATGTATTTATAAAGCGCTAACATAGTATGTATAAAGCACCAACATATTATGCAGTACTGGACAATAAATAGGCATACATACAATCAGGAGCCTTGCTAGGATCCTGGGTGTGCATGAAAAAAGGGCGCCGTGAAAAAAGGGCCCGACTTATTAATGAATTTGGCGCCAGGTATTAACGAAATTTGATGACAAAACCCATCGCTGTCAAGCTTTTTAAACGATATTTACTGTTGCAAAAAACAAACGAGGTATAATAACGAATAAATATTAACATTAAATGTCGTTGCATTTTTCGTCAATACTGCTTAACCCAACCCTACCCTCACACAGAACCCTCCCCTGGTGGTGCCTAAAACTAACCACTCCCCTAGTGGCGCCTAACACTAACCACCCTCTGGTGGTGCTTAACCCTAACACCCCCCCCCCGGTACTGCCTAACCCTAACCACCTACCTAGTCGTGCCTAACCCTAACCACCAGCCCTGGTGTTGCCTAAAACTAACCACTGCCTAGGTGGTGCCTAACCCTAACCACTCCCACTGGTGGTGCCTAACCCTAACCACTCCCTCTGCAGAAGCACCCTTTTACATATATTAATGATAATACCTTTGAAAACGGAAAATCTGTACTTATCAACAAAATAATATGACAAAAACTATAACGTTGTAAACTTCTAAAACGATAACTACCTCAAAAACTATAATGTTCTAGTGTTATTAACGACATTTTTCGCGGCGCCCTTTATTCTGCTTTTTTCGCCGTATTAACGATAATTGCATTAAAGTCTATGGCGGCGCCCTTTTCGTCCACCCTCAGCCGGAGCCCTTTTTTCCTGCTACCGATCCTGGGAGTTCTGAGGCACCACTGGACACTATCGGAGAGTCAATGTGCTGCAGCAAAAAAATGGGCTTGGTCATGTAGTGGAAAAGTGGACGTGGTCATAAGTGGACCCAAATATACACAAACCTTGCAGCCGTGTAACTTAAATATATTAAATAGGCAGCATTTCACATTAACCTCCTTGGCGGTTGTCCCGAGCTAGGGTCGGAGTGGAAAACCACAGCTAAGAGTGGTAATTCCGACCTCTGCTCGAGGTAGCCGCCGGAGGCTGTATGCAGAGCAATGTGTGCAGCGGGAGCGTTTCTACATACCTCCCGGGGATCCTGACGTCGCCTGGCATTCTTCTTCCTCTCCTCCGGGGCTCTGCTTCCTGCTGCTGAGATTGCCGGCTGTCGTCATGACGACAGCTGGCAATATCACTTTAGAGTTGCAGTGCCACCCGGAGGATTGAAGTCTAACTGCAGCGCTGGAGCCAGGGAGGTGAGTGATTACTGTAACTGCTGCAGATCTCCCTGGCAGCATGCTATTTTTCCAGGTTTTAGGGTCTGAAAGGGTGCAAAAATTTGCACCACTTTTAGATCCTAAAATCTGGAAAGAATTATAACGCCAAGGGCGTTAATAGGCAGAGTCCCCTCACCTGGCTTCTTTCTTGTCCTCGGCTGGCTGGCCCGTGTTCTGTGCTTGGCTGGCGGTGATGTTGAGGCCTGGCTAGGGATGACGCAGTGCTTGCTGGTGGAGATGCTGTGCTGGCCTGGCTGGCAGTGATGCTGAGGCCTGACTGGCGTTGATGCTATGCTGGCAGTTATGCTGTGGTGATGCTGAACCCTGGCTGGCCATGATGCTGAAGCCTGGCTGGCGGTTATGCTGACAAACTACAAGTGATGAACTTGTCTGGAACTGTGTTGCCCAAAGCCTGTATTGAAGTGTTGGAGAAGGGTCTAAATGTTGTAGTGTCTGGAACTTTTGATTATACCCGCTTTGAGATTGATTTATACAAAAACATCAGAAACATGAATATCCACAGGAAGTTTGGTGGACATTCTACTGTGGAAAGGGGGTAAACGATTGGACATCTTGGCTTTCAACCAAATTGGTCATTTGAGGACTGTTTAACCTTAAAGGGAAGGTTCAGGGAGGGTGGGTAAAAAATAAAAATCAAATTCCACTTACCTGGGGCTTCCTCCAGCCCGTGGCAGGCAGGAGGTGCCCTCGCCGCCGCTCCGCAGGCTCCCGGTGGTCTCCGGTGGCGCGCCTGACCTGGCCAGGCCGGCTGCCAGGTCGGGCTCTTCTGCGCTCCAAGGCCCGGAACTTCTGCGTCCCACGCCGGCGCTCTGACGTCATCGGACGTCCTCCGGGCTCTACTGCGCATGCGCAGAACTACTGCGCATGCGCAGTAGAGCACGGAGGACGTCCGATGACGTCAGAGCGTCGGCGTGGGACGCAGAAGTACCAGGACTTGGAGCGCAGAAGAGCCCGACCTGGCAGCCGGCCTGGCCAGGTCGGGCGCGCCACCGGAGACCACCGGGAGCCTGCGGAGCGGCGGCGAGGGCACCTCCTGCCTGCCACGGGCTGGAGGAAGCCCCAGGTAAGTGGAATTTGATTTTTATTTTTTACCCACCCTCCCTGAACCTTCCCTTTAAACGACTTACAATCGTTATTGGCTGAAACCAACACCACAGTATCTGAGAGTCAGGGATCATTACCACAGTACAGGGCCTGTATAGAATGGACAAGAACACTACATGTTACGGATAAAACTATCCTTCATCAGGTGTTTCAACGTATAAGAAGAACCTGCTAAAGGCTTGCAAACAATTCTGGATAGTGTGATAGGGAGATAGGATAAGGTTAATTTGTTTAAAGGACTTTAAAGAGGGTTAAGGGGCCCATACACTTAACGATTTTCCCGCCGATATACAGCAGATTCGATCACTGTGATCGAATCTGCTGTGAAATCGTTGCTGACCGAACAATTGATTTCTGTCCGAAATCGATTGTTCTTGTCGATCCGTCCGTGCGGAAGATTTTGCTCGATCCCCGGCGCGTCGGGAGTGTGTCGATAGCGGCTTTCGAATGCCCGATGACCAACGCTAGCGGCAATACATTACCTGCTCCGCCGGTGCGTGTCCCCGCTGTCACCGCTGTTCCTTCTCCGCTGGGCTGAGGGCTCCGGCAGGCTTCACGTCTTCCTGTCCCAACAGGAAGTTTAAACAGTAGAGCGCCCTCTACTGTTTAAAATTCCCCTGGCAGGAAGTAAAGTGAAGCTGGAGCCGAGCGCGGAGAAGAAGACATCGGAGACCGGAGGACTCACACCGGCCGGATCAGGTAATGTATGTATTCATAGTGAAAAGGCAGCCATACGATCCCTCTCTGATCAGATTCTATCTGTTGGTCTATCTGATGGCAAATCGACCAGTGTATGGCCACCTTTTGTGTTAGAAAAAAAGAGTAGGAGGAGCATAGAGTTAATAGGGAGTAGGTTAGTGTTAGGCATAAAGACAAGCGATTAATTTTTTGATAAGGGTGAGAGTTATGTATTAGGCAAGCCAATAGTAGAATATTGACAACAGAACATTCTGCAACTATTGACAGCACTCGGTGCCCACTTTAAAGTGGACCTGAAGTGAGGAAACCATTTTCGGGCTAGGTACTTTTATGTGTAGAAAGAAGGCTCTGGATACCATATGCATCGAGCCTTCCTGATCCTTAATCTATCCTGTCATTTCAGGGCCATTCCCAGTTATTTGACCTGCTAAGACTGAAGATTGTCGTGTTGCTGCTCATTTTAAATCTACCCACAATTCAGACTATGTGTGAATTAATGTTAGGGGAATTTATGCCTTGAAAAAAATTTAAGACCTTAAAGTGGATCCGAGGTGAACTTTTACTCATTGCATAATTGTGTTCCTTTCCTATTGTTTATAGGGCATTCCTCAAGGCAAATACTTTTTTGTTTTTGTTTTAATACTCTAATTCCCTATAAACTAAATAAACCACGCCCACAGGTTTTCAGAGAGCCTTGGCAGTAGCAAGAGCTCATGGGAGCTCAGTCTGGGCAGGGGGAGGAGGAGAAGGTGTTACTAGCCATTGATTTTAGAGGCAGAGGGGAGTAGAGAGGAGGGGGGTTTAGGTTTTTTTCACAGGCTGAGTGCTGATAGTGCAGATAAGCCTGCCTCTGTGTAATGTTTATAAACAACATGGCTGCTGTCATTGGAAGAAAGAATCATATTCTATTAATTCTGTTTGCAGCTAGATTTGCTGGGTAAACTATCTAAACTTTAGATAAGATATATAGACAAGTTACTTGTTATAGATCGTTTTTCACCTCGGATGTGCTTTAACCCCCTTGCCAGTCCAATTATTGCGGCAAGAGGGCAGCGCAGCATTTTAAAAAAAATTTTTTAAATTCATCTAGCTAGCCTAGCACTAGCCACATGATAGCCGCTGAGCAGCAGCATACTCCTACCTACTCCGATCGCCTCTGGCGATCAGAGCAAGCAGGAAATCCCGTTCAGAACGGGATTTCCTGCAAGGCTTTCCCCGTCGCCATGGCGACGGGGCGCGATGACGTCACCGACGTCATGGATGTCAGGACATCAGAGGGAATCCCGATCCACCCCTCAGCGCTGCCTGGCACTGGTTGGCCAGGCTGCGCAGGGGTCTGGGGGGGGGTGGCTCGGCGCGGCGGGTAGCGGCGAATCGGCGGGTAGCAGCGGAGATCGCGTACTATACGCAGCTAGCAAAGTGCTAGCTGCGTGTAGGAAAAGAAATTGTGAAAATCGGCCCAGCAGGGCCAGAGCAATCCTCCTGCGCAGGTTACCCCGAGCTCAGCTCGGGATAACCGGCAAGGAGGTTAAAGATCAAATATAGCATGTTTTAGAAACTTTATTGTTTAGAAAAATGTTTAAAATACACCCCTGCATAGTATAAAGATATGGCTGCAGAACTTAGCCTGCTATTGAATCAAACAGTTAAAGGGAACCTGACATTAATAGAAATAAAAAATGCATACCTGGGGCTTCCTCCAGCCCCCTCCAGCCTGATCGCTCCTCAGCGCTGTCCTCCACCTCCTGGATCTTCCGTAAGGGCTCCCGGTATGTTGACCAGTTGGGGCTTATGGCACATGCCCCGCCACGCTCCGGTCGCCGGGAGCTTTGTGAGCCTGCACTGTACTACTGCACAGGCTCAGAACTCTCCTGGCTGTGGGAGCAGCTGCACTGCAAATGCGGGATACTGGGAGCCTTTACGGAAGATCCAGGAGGCGGAATACGGTGACATGAAAGCAATCAGGCCTAAGGGGGCTGAATGAAGCTCCAGGTATGTATGTATTTTTTTTATATTCATCTCAGGTACAATTTAAGGAAAACAGTGAACATGCACTTTTATGACACCCATTCTATGGAGCTGATTATCCAATATTTCAGACAAGGAAAAAGAGGAAATTGAGCACATCCATAAAACTAGTACATTATTACAAACTTGTTAAAAGAGTGTGCTGCTAACAGCACACTGGGAGATAACAGTATAAAGTGGATGTAGGGAGGTCCTATAGCAGGTCATTTTGGCACCCACTCGGTGTGCTGCATTTGGGCATGGCAGTACGATCACCGTAATTCATGTGCTGGCAATAGCCGGACCCCGAATTACATGCAGAAGGGAAGAAATTAGGTGTTCAATAGGGGAATATATTTTTTATAATTCCCTACATCACCTTGGGCAGGGAGAGCCATCTTCCAGTATCTCCCTGTGTCTAAAACAAATGCGACCAGAACATACATACTTCTATTGCTAATAAGCAGATGAACATTGCACCATCAATTCATTGTGCAAATCTTACCTCGGATGTTACAATTCTCTGGGTTTGGTACAGCCAGTGCCTGTCTTCCAGCAGGTCCACCACTTCTGCAATAATATTTCAGGCAATGTAAAGAAGTAACACCTGATGAAAGGCAATGTCTAAAATATGTAGGGCCTGATCCAATTCTCTTTTTCTCCTAAGTTTTCTCCTAGGAGATCATTTTTCATCTATTGTTCAAAATCATTTTTCAATACTCGATTGAAATTGTACCACTGCAATTAAAAAAGTACCAAAAAGTAGGTGAAAAGTACTATCAAAATTATTCTGAGTATGCTTGCGGGTGGCTTAAGAAAAATATTATTGATAAGATGTGAAAATATGTCCTAGGAGAAAAACTGAATTGGATTGTGTCCTGTCCTGTTGCTCTAACAAATGATTGTTGTAAGTCATTCTGTGAGCTATGTCCTTATTTGCATTGTCTGAACACCACATCATTGCTAATAGCTGGGATTCTGTTTTTGGATGTATTTTTTGTTAGTAAATGAGTGTACACCAGCTTTTGGCAAACACAGGTTTATGGGGAATTAGTGAATTATAAGTGGAAACTGCTGCTCTGTAAAAGTGTGCAGACACTTTAATGTTCATTCCCAGATGCAGTGCTTGTTGTTTTGGAAGAAAAATATTCTCCATAGTCAAGGACTGCTACAGAAGGTTGCTATCATGTCACAGCACATCTAAAGACATACAGGAATATCCATGAATGTAGCCGGCTAAGAGAAGAAAGAAACAAAGCTATCTATTGTATTACATTAAATGCAGCCTCACTTGCTGCCATCCCTGACAGACAACAGAAAGCTGCTTGTTTACTGACCTTTTTTTCTCAAAGTAGGCAAAGTTACAAAAACTTGGAAACACCTTTCATTGTAAAACCGTACAATGCACATTTAAAATCGACAAACTTGCTGAACAGTGAAGCCAACAGCAACAAAAACACACATTGTGAGAATCTGAAATTATTATGTGGTTGTTTCTTAAAAAATAACCAGTGCTTGCTTTAATGTTAATATACATTTTAAATAACAAGTTCAGTTGAATATTATTTACTTTGCCTAATGGGTAATATGGGAATTTCTTCCATTCATACCATCAATTATTTTACAGTACATAAAGAATTTCAGTACATGGAAAAAAGGCACACCAAGTGCTGGCAATAAATGAAAAGTAAGCGTAATTCAAAAATTAGACTTTATCAGGAGAAATCTTAAAAGCCTGAGGCTTATCCTGAGAATAAAACTGTTTGATGATTATGTATTCATTACATTAAATGCCTTTTCTAACTAACTTAACCTTTCAGTGGCTATACGGTAATCTGTTCCCACCAGGCTGGGTTTTATTATAATACATCAACAACCAGAATAGAGACACCCAGGCCCGGATTTACCTCAGAGAAGCCTATAGGCACAGATGTCCTAAGGGCCAGTTTAAGGGGCCCTGTGGCCCTGGGACAAAACGTAGTGTTGCCCCCCCCCCCCACCATTGCCCCTCTGCTCCATGGGGCCCTGCAAGTATAATAACAGCAATAATCACCTATTAGTCCCGGCAGGTGAGCGGATGGGCAGCGGATGCACACACACGCCGGGTCATAGAGTGGGAGGGAGACAGCGTGTCTCAAAGTGCATCCGCTTTCCATCTGCTTACCTGCCGGGACTAATAGGTAATTATGGCTGCTGTTATACTTTCATGGCCCGGGGAGCAGTGCGAGCGGGGGAAGCATGCAAAATGTAGCCGGGTCGGTTCTGCGGGGGCCTCAGCAGGGGTCGGGGCCCCGGGGAAAATGCCCCCTCTGCCTCTATGGTAGCGCTGGCCCTGGATGTCCTGGCACCCTAGACTTCGCTCTTCATGAACCTACAAACCCCCACCAAACTGCTCCACACGTGTGCTGCTGTCACTTCTCCCTGACTTCCCTTGCCACATAGCTACAGGTGTCCTTTAGAATTAAGTAGCCAGAGGTACCCTCAGTATAAAGTAGCTAATGGTGCCCCCAACTGAAGGGAGATCTGGTCTGTGGAATGCCAGGACCCGTATGAGTAACCTTTCATTTGCACTCTGCTCAGGACTCTGCATTGGCAAGGCTGGATGAAGGCACTAGGGGAGAGGAGTTAGCCGCCTTTCATACATCAGGCACCTGTAGGCCCGTGCCAATAGTGCCTTATGGTAAATCCGGCCCTGGAGACACCCCATTAAAGAAGGTTGAAAATTTAAGGTGACTCTATAACGGATCATTGAACCATGGACTAATGATAAGGCTGCTTTACCCCAATGCAATAACTTCAGGTTCCTGAACTGGTGAATCTGTAAAGTAAGATAGTAGTAATACTGTATATCCAAACCATTTGACCTCTGTGTAACCACTGCATTGGACCAGATTGCAGTGTATGATGATGAGGCAGCCAAGAGTGGACATGTCTGGATTTCCATACCTTGATCTCAAACTACTTTTGGGGGCAATGAGCATAGAGCCATGAGTAATGTTTCTGACTTTGTAGCTTTACTACAATTGTATTAATGAATTACTGCAATGCAGTGGCGTAGCTAAGGAGCTGTGGGCCCCGATGCAAGTTTTACAATGGGGCCCCCCAAGCACTCTATACATAGCAATTGATACGGTGCACCAAAACCTGCCAATGGCAACTACAGAGTCAGAGGTGCAAGGAAGGGATGGGAAACAGTTTGTTAATGATTACCACTATTCAAAGTATCTATAGAAGTGATTATTATGAGCACAGGACCAATAGAGAGCTAATACTGTAGTTGAGGGAGGGCCCTTCGGGGCCCCTCTGGCCCAAGGGCCCCGATGCGGTCGCTACCTCTGCACCCCCTATTGCTACGCCCCTGCTGCAATGGTGGATTTGTATTCTAGGTCAGAACAAGGAAACCTAGGCAACTCCTGGGGGCCTAGTGGGCATCGATGGACCCATAGGCCACTTTCTGTGACCACTCTCCCACTTCAACATACCAAAAAGACTATGACTAAGGGCACACCTTGAACCCGATATGCGTCAGTTTGATACTGTGGATGCCTATGTCTTATGTGTGGAATAACCGGCTTTTATGAACTCAACTGAAGTTTGCGGATCCCTTCCTTGTTGTACACTATAATCTAGCTTTCCAGATTGTTTGGATCCCTCTCTTGATACCAAAAAGACTACAGGAGGAAGGAAGGGCCATTACCTTGCCTTGGGCCTAATTTCATCCTAATTCCTTTCTGCTCCAGGCAACAACAGTAATGTGCATAATAAAAATGACAATCAGGTAGAAGTACTTGATTCTTCATGATATAAGCTCATACAGTCCTTGCACACTCTGCTTTACTATCTAAGTGAGGTAGGACTGTACTGTGAGCACTTCAGACTGCACTCTTTATTATAGGAAGCAGTTTACTCCCTAGTGCTGTCAGATTCATTCACAGGAATGGAGTACCTGAGGTAGTGGTCCCAGGGGCGTAACACAATAGACCCTGAAAAGGATGCAGCCACAGGGGGGCCCAGAAGAAACAGGGGCCCTGTCCTGAGAGACAACTAAGGACACAGAGAGGAAAAAAAACTTTCTGCTCTCTGCACAATTGTTATTATGACTGCATCTGCTCAGTCACTGATAGGGAATCATGCAAAGTTTTCCAGACAAAGATTTGTAGACAGTCCTTACTCAGTGTTCAGCAGGGTATTGTGTACAGGGTGTTCTGCCCCTCACCAAGGTCTGTATACTGTAGTGATGCATGCAGTGCTTTATTGCTGACTGTTTTTATCTGTGTGTGCACTAGATAATTGAATAACTTTGGTTCTCTGATTACCTGTGCAGAAAGGGGAGGAGGGGGTTTGTGGTGGGAGGTTTGGCGGGAAGGGGCCCCATCCAAAGTTTTGCAGGGGAGCCCAGTGATTTCTAGTTACGCCCCTGAGTGGTCCTGACATGACTCAGGTGCTGAGAGCAAAGGCACTGGAATTCCCACTTTCTCCGAACCCTTTGCACAATATAACACGGCAATCACTGTAATCTCAACTCTCTAATACTGGTACTGAGTCATTCTGGTGTTGCCTCCTGTTCGTCATGGCATCAGTATCAATTAGGCCCCTTGCATTAGTTAAATGCTGTGTTTAGAGGAAAATGGAGAACTTTTGTTTTACACTTCACTTAGTAATTGATACAAGTAGGGATTCATAGTAAAAGTTGAAGGCTGTGCACCAAAAGGCACCTTAAAGAGGAACTCCAGCCTAAACAAACATACTGTCATTAAGTTACATTAGTTATGTTAATTAAAATAGATAGGTAATATAATCTGTTACCCACACTGTTTTAAAAGAACAGGCAAATGTTTGATTTGATGATGGCAGCCATCTTTTTCGTTGAAAGGAGGTGAGATGGAGCATGATACACAATTACAACTGTCCTGTGTGCTGATCACCTCTCCCAGTTGCTAGGCAACTTGAATAACAACATAAGAAATCCCAACATGCTCTGCACAGCATCAGGGAAAAAAGCCCGGGCTTTTTTTCTTTGATGGTTGGAGCATAACTAAAAATGCAGCTAAAAATGATGCTTTGGTAAGAAAAACAAAGTTCTGATGCTGTGAAACTGTTAAAGAAACACCAGGCCTTTCCAGTTCTGCTGAGTAGCATTTTAGTCCGGAGGTTCACTTTAAAGAGAAACTCCAACCAAGAATTGAACTTTATCCCAATCAGTAGCTGATACCCCCTTTTACATGAGAAATAGAATGATTTTCACAAACAGACCATCAGGGGGCGCTGTGTGACTAATTTTGTGCTGAAACCCCTCCCACAAGAGGCTCTGAATACCGCGGTACTCTGGGCAAACTGCCACAATATAACAATGTTCACAGACAGGAAATGGCTGTTTAAAGCTGTCTGTAACAGCCAGAGCAGCTAGAAACAGCTACATAACTTGCCCACAGTAACAATGTCACCATGTAATACATGTCAGAATGTGAATCTGGGAGAGGAAAGATTTTACAATGAGCAAACACTGACTAACTCATTTATACATAATTATTGTAAAAATCAAGCACTTTTTTTTTACTACATTATTTTCACTGGAGTTCCTCTTTAAGGTTAGGCACCAATGGAAAAGTATGGAAAGTGTTGTCAGGTTTTGTGAAGAAACATTAATGGGGACACTCCGTTGTAACAAACTATAAATGTTGAATTTGCTGACATGTATTCTTTGCTGTACAGAGCCAAGTGCATAGCCATAGCAATAGCCATGGCAGCTGCTTTTCTGCCTAGGGTTAAAGGTTGCCCAAGTTCTCTAACTTGCACAGTTCCTGTTTCATGTATTACCTCTTCCTGTGGCAGTGGCAGTTGTATGTTGTATACTGTTGAAGGTAGTGAAGTAATTTTACATCTGTCCTGAATTCATGCCTCATTTCCTCATCCTTGGTGGAAAATTAGATTGTGCCCAGTGCAGGGGACTCCATGTAAGGTTCGCTATGGGATGCTATTATTGTAGTTACACTTTTGCTCAGAACTAACTAACTGCTCTGGCACTGAAGTGAATACTAGTGATGCTCATCCGGAATCCGGATATCCGGGTTAACCCGGATATCCGACCATTTTTACGCTATCCGGATCAGATTCTGGATCCAGGATAGCTATAGAAATCCGCATAGCTATCTGCGGATAGTTTGATGCATGACCCGGATATCCGCAAATATCCGAATCCGAAATACTGTAACTAAGGTGATGACGTCCTGGAGCCAATCAGAGGGCTCCCAGCAGAAGCCCTAGCAACCAATCACAGAAAGGAACACTGGCCAGCCCCACTGTATAATAAGGAGGGCTGCCATGATGAGACAGATCGTTTTGGCTTGCTGAATGCTTCCTGAGAGACATGCTGCAGTGCTGGTGGCCTAGCGAGGGCTGCCTGTATACAGTTATAAACCTAAAGCTGTTCATTGATTAACCCCCTCACTACTCTATAGTAATCGTTATTTAGCTTGATTGATTATCTCATAGTGTGACAGTTAGAGTGTGTGCTGCACAGCTGCAGTGCTGTTGCTGGGCCAAGGGCTTTACACAGTGATAAGCTCAGTGATTAACCCCTTCACTATCATTACACTATTGTTAATTAATTAATGTGTTAGTGTGCACTAGTGTCTTCTCCTCTGCTGTCTGACTGTCACTTGGCACGTGTCTCTTCGCACGTGGCACGTGTCACTTGGCACGTGGCACGTGCCACTTGGCACATGTCACTTGGCACTTGGCACGTGGCACTTGGCACGTGTCACATGGCACGTGGCTGGAAAGTGCCACGTGACACGTGCCAAGTGACAAGACACTTGGCAAGCGACACGTGCCAAGTGCCACGTGACAAGTGCCAGATGACACTTGGCAAGTGCCACGTGACACGTGCCAAGTGCCACGTGCCACGTCCGGCAGGCTCCTGGCATACGTTACACCTGCTGCTGCTGCATTGCCCTGCTCCTGCTGCCTGTGCAGCTCCCATCGCCAGGCCAGGGTGCCACAGGCCACTGATGCCACCTATATTTAATCCAAAACACAATTGCTGCATAATTTCATTTGGAGGTGTCTTGGCTGAAAACTGTCATGTCCCAGTTGTGCGGTTGGACTTTGGACACAATGTGGGCTGCACGACCGCTGACTGGAACCTAGGCCTGATGTTAATTGACAGCCATTTTTTTTAAGTCCCCACATCATCAATTAGTGTTCCCCTTTGCAAAATAATGATGATACATGCCTCATGTATCCTAAAAACACCTTTTAAAGCTATTTAAAGGGCACTTCCGGTTTTTCTATCCAGATATCCGAATAGCCCGGATATCTGCGGATAATGCAACTGGATATCCGCGTTCACGCGGATATATAAAAGGCTGGATTCAGATATCCGAACCGGATCCGGATATCTAGGTATCCGGATCAATTCGGATTTTAAAAAGCACTATCCGAGCAACACTAGTGAATACAGTAGAGCTGTCAGTGCCTATACACCAGAAGGGAAGCAGGTAAATGAGCAAAGTTCTAGGCTGGCGAAGCATAGTTTTCAAGACTGCTGTTTTGTGGCCAGGAGTGTTCTGTGTGACTGTGTCTGTGTAGTACTGCTGCGCAGGCGCACGATGGGGGAACTCACACAGCCCAAATGCGCCTGCGCTAACTGGCCCCTACTGGACAACTTACCGTGGCCAGTTGCAGAGGCTCAAGGCAGTGGAGGATGGTAGCAAGGGAGCGATCAGGTAGGAGGGGGCTGGAGGAAACCTCAGGTATGTATATTTTTTTATATCTCCGTCTCATGTTTACTTTAACTAACTGAATCAGGGAACTGGCTGGACAGAATTATGATTTACACTGCAGACAAAGCTTGGTGTTCCTAGTAGTTTGGGTCACCCTGAGCTGCTTGGTTACTCTGTTACACTGCAGACAAGACATTTAAAATATACTGTACTTCATATATATATATTTAGTTATCTGCTTGGAGTTCAGTTTAAATATATATTTGTAATTGCACAGAAGAGTTGCAACAAGGTGATTTTTTTAACAGATGCTAACAAATAGAATCACATCAAATACCTTTTACCGCTTAGGCAAGAATTGGTGAACATTTCTAAACATATCTGATTCCGAGAATGTAGCTGGAGAAGACCTAATTCTCATGAAGTAGCCACTTTTGTGGAGAGTTGACCATTGAATCACTTCAGATTTATTTTTTAATCTGATGAATTTTGATTACCCATCCCATAAGAGAGGGAGAAGAAATGTATCGCTGCTAGCAAGCGATAATTAGCTTAGCTGCAAATATTAAGTAAGTTAGAAGAGATTTTCATGAGCATGCCTTAAAGGGAACCTGAAGTAAGGGAGTTATGGAGGCTGACTTATTTATTTCATTTTAAACAATACCAGTTGCCTGGCAGTTCAGCTGATTCACTGCCTCTAATAATTTTAGATATAGACCCCAAACAAGCATGCAAATCAGATGTATCTGACAAAAAATATGACAAGATTAGCTGCATGTTAGTTTCACGAGAGTGATTCAGACAATACTGATCGTTCAATAATTAGCATGACAGCCAGGCAACTGGTATTGTTTAAAAGAAAATAAAAATGGCAGCCTCCATACAATTCTTGCTTCAGGTTCCTTTTAAAGGATACCCGAGGTGACATGTGACATGATGAGATAAACAGTGCCGAGCACACAAATAACTAGGATGCGTTCTTTTTTTTCTTTCTCTGCCTGAAAGACTTAAACATCAGGTATGTAAGTGGCTGACTCAGTCCTGACTCAGACAGGAAGTGATTACTGCTGACAACTTCCTGGAACCATGAATTTAGTGCAAATTTTCACCCAAATAACACAAAAAGTCACATTGCTATGCAAAGCATTGTATGCGAATCGTATGCAATGTCCAAAAAATGACGCAACACCTGATTTTTTCACGAGTATGAATGCGTATGAAAATTTGCATTGCATGGAAACAGCCCCATTCACTACCATTAGTTGCCAAATCAATGCAAATTTTCTATGCAATAAATCTTTAATAAAATGCACTAGTGGAAACCTAGCCTAATAGTGACTCTGGCACCATTGCTCTTACATCAGTGACTGATTACAATGATGTTTCAAAAAAACCTTGTAAAAAGCTTTTCAAGAGGCATGAAGGCTATTATAGCAGCAAGCGGTGGTAACATCATGTTAATGCTTATGATTTCAAATGTAATGATTAATAGGCACATATATGGGCATGGTGTCTGTGTGTCTGCATACATTTAAAAGCACAGTGTATGTTTGGTACTTTTGTATTGTTTGAAACCAGCATGGTATGAAAAGGAATATGGGATACAAAGCCAACAATAGAGAAAACAAAGTGTCTATTCTTAACGTTAAATCAATTGTATTTCTACTGAGACTGGCGAAGCCTTGAAAGCTGTAAGAATACCTGGGATCTCAAAGGTTCATTCCCACAACAGAATTATATGTGTTCTTGTTGACTTTTTAATTGGATGTCTGCAGATTCCCAAAGCTGCAGGGCATAGCAGAGAATATATATAGCTGTTAATATGACATTGGACGCAGGTTGTTCCTTTTCCTTTGTACATCCAATAATGAAATGTGAACCCTTTGGACTACTTCTAACAACTCATGATTCTGTGTCTAAAAGGGTTATCCGTCTCAAAGGCTACGGATTGTAATTAGTAACTCGCTGAAAAGAATAATGATTTTGAGTTGTAACGGCAAAAATTGATTAAAAGAATAAATGCATTTGCCCAAGATTTTCATTAGACACTTTAAAAAGGAGCTGTCAGCAATGATACAGATATACTATGTTATTAAATAAATATTCTTATATTTTTCTTATTTACAGAAAGATAAGGCAGCAGCCAGTACCCGTATTTAGATGACGTGGTTGAAAAAAAGGCTGCAACTTCCAAAAATGTACCTATGTACCGTTATGCAGCATAGATAAATGAATGAAAAATAGACCTACAAATCATGAAAAAAGGTTGTCCATAAATGCAGAATAATACTATTTGTTAGCGTGTGTGTAGCTAAAGGCTTAAAGTGTACCAGAGCTGACAAAATGAAAAAGATTTATACATACCTGGGGCTTCCTCCAGCCCCATCTGCTCTGATCGGTCCCACGCCACCGTCCTCTGCTTCCCGCTGATTCGGGAACTGGGTCCCATTACTTACGTCAGTCAGCTCCAGTCTATGCAGGAGAAGTGCGCTCTTTGTGTATCTCACCAGCAGCTGCTTAGCAAAATGTACCTCTTAGCCTAATTGGTGGCAATAAAAACAAGATATAGATCATTTTGATGTGATAAGTAGTGATAAAGTTAATGGTGAATGAATGAGAGGAGCCCTGGAATGTGAAAATTGCTCTAGTGCATAAGGGGAAAAGCCCCTTAGTGGTGAAGTGATTAACCACTTAAGTCTATGTGGATGGATATATCCGTCCAGATAGCCTGCACTGCTGCCCAGCCCTGGTGAGTGTTATCCCAGAGATCAATGAATGGGAACTGTGTTCCCATTCATTGATCTAAGTTCCTGTATGAAAGACCGACACCGTCAATGAGACGGTTCTGTCTTTCACAAATCCCCTTCTGTCCCGGCCACGCATCACTTCCGCTTTGTAGAGAAATTTCCGCATGCAGAAGTGAGCTGGGAGGGCATCTTGTGGCCAAATAGTAAAATTACATCTGGAAATAAAAATTTCCAGATAATGACTTTTTTTTTACGGTTAAAATTGACCCCTTACCTCCCACACTCTCCGAAATGTACACATAATTTTTTTTGTAAAATAATAAATAATTAAAAAAATATACAATTAAAAAGAATTACATAAATAGTTACCTTAGGGACTTAACTTTTTTTTAATATGTATATAGTAAAGTATATTACTGTTATTTTTAAAATTTGTAATAAAATAATTGTAATAAGTGATGGATGCAAAACTGAAAAAATGCCCCTTTATTTCCAAATAAAATATTGGCGCCATACATTGTGATAGGGACATACTTGAAATGGTGTAATAACTGGGACAAATGGGAAAATAAAATACATGGGTGTAAGGATCCCTCCTGTAGCGTGTTCTGTCCGTTGCAGTGGAGCTGCAAATGGACAGTTCTGGCTTATCTGCTTGCATTTGGTTGTGCATTCGCAATATAGCCCTGGATTTCCTGCATGCATGTTACATAATACTGCATGTATTTCTTATGGGAGTCCTTTGCATTCACAGTCAACTAGCAAATAGTAATCAAGCCAGCTCAGGATTGAATGATTACCATTCAGCTGTGTGGGAATTTGCATAACTGCATCCATTGGCTGATGCCAGCATAAAAGTCTGCCTCCCATTTCCTACCCCACCCGTCATAGCGTTCAGCTCTGTGAGTTGTCATTGGGTCTATGCTGTGAAAGTTGTTATTGTTAATGTATAATGCCTTGCTGTGTATTGTATTGTCTGCTGGATGTTTGCTGACCTGCGAGGGTCAGTGAAGTCCTTCTGATCCTGATAGTTAGGTTCTGCCAGCACCACGCTGGTGACTGGTAGTAGTCCTTCTAGCCTTGTTCTTGAGGACGAACTATAGCAGTGGTTGCCATTAGTTCGCTCCTACCTGTTAGTCTTGTCTATCTCAGTGTGTAGCTAGTGAGTTATTTGAGAGCTACATTTCATATATTGCGCATCAGCATGATATATATGTACTCTAGTCAGTCAGTCTTGTACTTTGTAGTTATATATCTTGTAATTTATTTGTAATATTCTAGTAATATTATTGAAGTAACATCTATTGTAATATTGTATTGTGTACCGACCTTTGCCTGCCTCTCGACTATAAATCTGCCTAATCCTTCCAATACGACACTTCTGAATTAACGTGTATGACCCAAATCTGTTACCAACTACGTCTGTTGTGTATTGTATCACATGGCATCTAGCCTGATAGGCGGCCCAGCGCTGCATTTGCTCTGGGCCATCTTGCTCCCTTGTTCATTACTCCTGTGTCCATCTGTGGAGCCTCTTCCATTATCCAGCTCTAAGCCTTGTTGCACTGGGTGGTCAGAAAGTATGACCCACCAGCATTACAATGGGTTTTAATTACAGTAACATGTATTATTTTAAAACTATAATAATGGCTGAAAACTGAGAAATAATGAATTTTTTCAATTTTTTCTTAATCTTCCTGTAAAAGTGGATTTATAATAAAATAATTCTTAGCAAAATGTACCACCCAAAGAAAGCCTAAATGGTGCACGAAAAAAACAAGATATAGATCATTTAATTGTGATAAGTAGTGATAAAGTTATTGGCGAATTAATGAGAGGTGAAAGAAGGCTGAAGTGGTTAAACATACAACCATATAAAGCTGTGCTCCTACTGCAGAGACCTTAAAGTACAACTGAAGTGAGAAGACTATAGAGACTGCCATAGTTATTTATTTTTAAACAATACCAGTTGTTTGGCAGCCCTGCTGATCTATTTGGCTTCAGTAGTGTGTGAATAACACCAGAAACAAGCTTGCAGCTAGTCTTGTCAGATCTGACGATACTGTCAAAAACACCTGATCTGCTGCATGCTCGTTCAGGGTCTATGGCTTAAAGGGGTAATCCAAGCTAATAAAAAAAATCCACTTATCTGGGGCTTCCTCCAGTCCGTGGCAGCCGTCCTGTGCCCTCGCTGAAGCTTCGGTGGCTCCCGCCTTCTCCGCCTTCTCCAGGTCAGGTTCCAGGTCGGGTTCCAGGTCGGCTTCTTCTGCGCTCCACCGCGCAGGTCACGTGGTCTCTCCGACGATATCAGGACGGTACTGCGCAGGTGCAGAACTACTGCGATTCTGCAGTACCATCCTGATGATGTCAGAGAGACCACGTGACCCACGCAGTGGTGTTCAGAAGAAGCCGACCCAGAACCCGACCTGGCTCAGTCGGCTGAGACAGCGGAGAAGACCGGGAGCCACCGGAGCTGCGGTGAGGGCACAGGACGGCTGCCACGGGCTGGAGGAAGCCCCAGGTAAGTGGATCTTTTTTTTATTAGCTTGGATGTATTCTTTAAAGTATTTGAGGCAGAGGATCGGAAGGATAGCCAGGCACCTGGTATTAAGGAACTAAATATGGCAGTCTCCATAGCACTCTCACTTCAGTTGTCCTTTAACATTAATAGTGACATCCCTCACTACAGGCTAGGCCACCTCCTTTCACCTTAAGCTCCATTTTATACTTTTAATGTACAGTTGAACAGAGGCGCCAGTAGTGTAAAAAGAGCTAAAACATTTAAAATGAAGGAGGCAGAGGTGGACTTACCTCCTTGAGGTAGACACAAGATACTGTTGATTTTCTCAATAAAAAACAATTTATTTACATACTCCAGACAAGTGCCACATGTTACGCAGGCATAGCTCACTTCATCAGGCTATAACAAGGAGAACACAACTCATGCAGGTCTAGTAGCTTACTACTGGACAGTAACTTGTGTCTACCTCAAGGAGGTAAGTCCACCGCTGCCTCCTTCATTTTAAATGTTTTAGCTCTTTTTACACTACTGGTGCCTCTGTACAACTGTACATTAATCTTATCCACCCCGGGAGCAGGGGATTTTGCCCCTTTCTTCTGATCTACAAAGAGCCATTTCTTATTCCTGAATGGGGACAGGTCTAATGCTCCCCACCTGCCTATATAGTGGTTGCCTGGATGATAACCCTGACTTGTGGGTATAACATTACACTCACCCTCTCACACCCACATTTCCACTACATACTACACTAAATTGGTCTCTCAGTGTCTCCTTTTTATACCATTTTATACTTTGCACAATTTTCATCAAAGGCTTAAACTCTAGGCTTGGGTTACTAACCAAAATGGTGGCTCCCGCTCCAGTGACATTTCCCAGGACATCCATGATCATAACAACAATAACATTTCTATAGTGTTTTTCTCCCAAAGGACTCAAAACGCTTAAGCTCTCTCAAATTCAGTAATTGGTAGTAGGATGACGTATAAACACAACAAAAATTTCTGCAAATGCCAAACTGAACAGGAAGGTTTTCAGTCTTGATTTAAACACGTCCAGAGATGGAGCTGTCCTGATCTGCTGAGGTAAGGACGGAGTTCCATAATGTGGGAGCAGCATGACAGAAGGCTCTGGGACCAAAAGTTTCTGGGTGGACTCTGGGTATGACTAGATTATTACAACCTGTGGATCTGAGATTGCAGTGATTGCTACGCAGCTGCAACATTTCTTTCAAGTATCCAGGGCCCAGATTATGTTGTGTTTTAAATGTCAGTAGGCCAATCTTGAATGGGATCTTCCACATTATAGGTAGCCAGTGAAGGGAGTGCAGGACTGGTGTTATGTGGCAGTGACGGGGTTGGTTGGTTAACAGTCTGGCAGCAGTGTTCTGTATCAGCTGTAGGCAGTACAAGTCCTTTTTTTTAAAAAAGGCCGGTGTAGAGAGCATTACAATAGTCCAGTCGGGATGTAATGAAGGCATGAACTAAGGTTGGCAGATCTTCTGGGGGGATGAGGTGCTTGATTTTTGTGATGTTCTTCAGGTGAAAATAGATCACTCCATCCCAAATAATATTATTATAAAGGAACAGAGGATGATCATTGTTGTGGCTTCCTCAATCCTCATTGCTACATCGCTGATTAAACCAAAGAACTTATAGAAATGCAAAACTCTAAGTTCAAGTATCAGTTTCAATGGCAGTTCTAAATCAGAGAGCATACATATTGTAGAATGACCAAATATCTGTAATTATTCATATCATTTTGTAAGTTAGAGTTTCCAGCGTGCACCTACTGAATAACAACGTATTTTGGAAGAATTAGAGCCCTCAGCCCAGCTTATATTAGAGCAAAGCAGTTAAATGAAGGGAGTGCAGTTTGGGCTGTCAGGGACTTGTGAAATATTTTATTTGCACTTTCATAATTATGATGATTACAGCTCTATCTAAGTGTTGCAAGTATGACTCCAGTAAATGAAATAGAAAGCTTGCTGGGAGTTGTAAAGTGTGAAACATCTCCAAACACTGACGGCTATTGAACGGCATAGACTTGGCTGGTCTGCTGTAATCCTCAATTACATAAATGCCTGAACTCTCTACAGTGTAATTCCCAATAAAATATGGTGTGCAAGTAGAAGAAACGTGTTCCCAAATTGGTTAGATATTTTTTAATAACATCCAAATATCTCAGTGATCCGAAATGCTTTTTCAGTCTCGCTTGACAGGAGTTGTCAAATAAATTAGGAATAATCACATAGTGGGTTTGTGTAGAAGAGCACTATATTATCGTAGTTGGTAGGTAAGTTGCACTGTAATCAGCACAGATCATATGAATAACAGAACTCCCTTCAGTGCAGCAGATTATATTTTAGGCTACTTAATGTCAAATAATTGAAAACAATTTCTCAATGCAAGGTCACTAGTGTTGCCGTCAGCACACAAAAAATATATATTACTATTATTGATTGTTTAAAAAGCCCCAACATCTTCTGAAGCGCTGTATAATAAATATTTTACAAACAAATATCATGCAGAGACAAGGGCAATACAGATAATACAAAGTTTTATATAGCACCCCCTATATGCACATATGCTAGACCAGCTATTCTCAATCGGGGTTCTGCGAGAACCCTCCAGGGGTTTCGTGTCAATTTGACACTTCCACGGGACATTATAGTCCCGCTTCTCCATAGGTTTGCTGCAGGAGGATTCCTTCATGCTGCTGCGAGTGATGTGGCGGATGGATCTATAAAGCAGCCGAATCACCCGAAGCCAGCTCTATAGTACCGGCACACGCAGGAGTTGTAACAAGATCCCAGCTTCAAGGAAGGAGGAAAGGACGTCAGATGGTAAGTATGGTTTTTTTTTCCCCTGCACTCGCTGACACCAATGACAGCAGCCAGAGAAAGGGGGCAGAAAGCAGCACACAAACGGGCAAAGCAGCCACAGAAACGGGGGACAAAGCAGCCAGGGAAAGAGGGCAGAAAGCAGCACACAAACGAGCAAAGCAGCCATAGAAAGGGGAGACAGCAGCGAACAAACGCATAAAGCAGCCACAGAAAGGGGGGACAGCTCACAAACGCATAAAGCAGCCACAGAAAGGGGGGTCAAAGCAGCCACAGAAACGGGGGACAAAGCAGCTCACAAACAGACAAAGCAGCCACAGAAACGGGGAACAAAGCAGACACAGAAACGGGGGACAAAGCAGCACACAAACAGACAAAACAGCCACAGAAAGTGGGGACAAGGCAGCCACAGAAAGGGGGGACAAAGCAGCCACAGAAAGGGGGGACAAGGCAGCCACAGAAAGGGGGGACAAAGCAGCCAGAGAAAGGGGGGACAAGGCCGCCACAGAAACGGGGAACAAAGCAGCACACAAACAGACAAGGCAGCCACAGAAAGGGGGGACAAAGCAGCCACAGAAAGGGGGGACAAGGCAGCCACAGAAAGGGGGGACAAAGCAGCCAGAGAAAGGGGGGACAAAGCAGCCACAGAAACGGGGAACAAAGCAGCACACAAACAGACAAAGCAGCCACAGAAAGGGGGGACAAAGCAGCCGCAGAAAAGTGGGACAAAGCAGCACACAGACAAAGAAGCCACACAAACCAGGGGACATAGTAGCCACAGAAACGGGAGACAAAGCAGTCCCACAAACAAAGGGGACATAGCAGCCAAACAAACTGGGGGGACAAAGCAGCCACACTTGTTAATAAGGGCACATGGGAGCCATAATTGCTAACAAGTGGGACAAATGGGGCCATACCTGTTAAGGGGGACATAGCGGGAAATACTAAATAAAGAGGGCGAAGGTGCCATACTATAGAGGGGAAATGGGTTCAATTTTATTATAGGGAAAATTATATATATATATATATATATATATATATATATATATATATACAGTGGAGGAAATAATTATTTGACCCCTCACTGATTTTGTAAGTTTGTCCAATGATCCGCTTTGTTTACATTGTACGGCGCTGCTGCGCAGCAGCGCCGTAAGGCAGATCGGCGATCTCCGGCCAATCAGCGGCCGGGGATCGCCGCCATGTGACAGGGGACGTCCTGTCACTGGCTGCACAGGACGGATAGCGTCCTGTGCAGCCCTGATCTCCGGGGGGGAGCAGGTAGGAGAGGGAGGGGGGAATTTATATATATATACTGTATATATATATAAATTCCCCCCTCCCTCTCCTACCTGCTCCCCCCCGGAGATCAGGGCTGCACAGGACGCTATCCGTCCTGTGCAGCCAGTGACAGGACGTCCCCTGTCACATGGCGGCGATCCCCGGCCGCTGATTGGCCGGAGATCGCCGATCTGCCTTACGGCGCTGCTGCGCAGCAGCGCCGTACAATGTAAACAAAGCGGATTATTTCCGCTTGTGTTTACATTTAGCCTGCGAGCCGCCATCAGCGGCCCGCAGGCTATTCACGGAGCCCCCCGCCGTGAATTGACAGGAAGCAGCCGCTCGCGCGAGCGGCTGCTTCCTGATTAATCAGCCTGCAGCTGGCGACGCAATACTGCGTCGCTGGTCCTGCAGCTGCCACTTTGCCGACGCGCGGTATGAGTGCGCGGTCGGCAAGTGGTTAAGATAGACAGTTCTGGGAAAGGTAGTTAATTGCGTTTAGCACACAGCTGTAACAAGCTGGTTCCCCGACCCCCTGGAGAGCTAATGGCCCCTCTCAGAGGATATGCCAGCTGTTTCACTCTGATAAGGAGGCCTAGATTCAGCCAGGCAGGCTACGAATCCCCGGGAGGTCTTGACACTTTGCTCCCTGGTAATGATCAAAGGGTAGCCAGCTGCCAGCACACACCCTGAATGATCTGAGGCTCATAGCATAATCCATAACTTCCCAGATCTGTCATATTTCTGGGGTTCCTGAGATGGCAGCTTCGCCAAACGTGGGGAAAGTGCAGCATGAGTCCCGGTGCTTGTTCTGTGAAATTCCCAGAACTCTGTACCCTAAACTCTCATAGCAATATGGGTTTGAAGAGACGGGGGGTAAATTCTCATGATAGACCTGTCATATTTCTTGTCCTAGGATTCGTAAAATCATGCTGAATGTGAATATGCAGTATAGGTTTTAAATGCCCCCACGTGCACCCCAAGACAGACCGAACTAGAATTCTGCCATTCTGAGGGTCTGTAAGGATGGGACAGCCCCTGCTCCATCCTCCCGAGGCTGGACTTGTGCCTGTCATAGCCACTCCCCGCAGCAATGGGTGATAAAACTATTGACAGGCTGAAACGCAAGTGTCCTCCACCTTGAAACACCATCTTGATCACATCTGTGCCAGCTTGAGGATATGCTGGCATCCACCTGGTCTGAACTCTAAACTTTAAACTGAAACAAAAGGAACTCTACAAGTTTTTCCCACAAAAGGGCATCTTTCCACAAATCTAAGTATTTTTTATCCCTTTTAGTTTCTTTTATACTGTGTTATCATTTGTCTCTATAATTGTTGATTTTAATGATTTTCTGTATATATTAATTATTTATATTGCACGTAAATAAAGACTTTATCAAAGTCGTTTACTGTTCCACTACCCCTGCTATACAGCCATACACAGAAACTGAACTCAGGTCTCTGAGGAGTCGCTACTATTATTGATATCTAGATAGGATACAGCGTGTTTTAACCGTTTTATTTTCAGGATCAGTCAGTCAGTCGGTAGGGACCACTGGCCCATACCAGTGGTGGTGGCAGATATACCCTGAAATAGTGTGTAAAGTGTATTTCCGTAACCCACAGGCTCCCTTCTGGTTTGTCTGCGGCCAATTCCCAACGGTTTCTGCGCATTGACTGTGACCACAGTTTGCACGATCTGTGCGCTGGAACCGTTTGGAAGGCATTTGCGGTCTGGCCACCAGTGGTCCTGTGACAGTGTTTGGCAGTGGTTGGGATCTGTGTTGAGCTGAAAGTATCTCAGATAGCGCTATGAGATTAGCCCTGTCGAGAAACGAACTAAATTCGTTGGTAGTAGCTGAATGCAATATATTTTTTATATATACAGAGAGACTGTGTAGCCAGTACCCCTACCCAAAAGTTTTATTTTATTTGGCATGGAAATGTCTGGGAACTACAAGAACATGTGCCTGGCGGACCTGCAAAATCTTTGCCAAGCGAGAGGCATTGATGTCGGCCACAAGAAACAACTGGACCTGGTAACGGACTTGTACAGATGGGATAGCCAGCAACTGCGGGAGCTGGATGTGCCCGCTGAAGTGGATACCAGCCCATCTGACTCACGTCGAGGGGAACCAGAGACTGAAGATCCTGAGCTTACAGAGGTTGAGCAACCTGCGGGCAATGCGGCAACAGTTACGCAGGAGACTGTCAGTGTGGACCCCGATCGCAGAGTTTCTCCCTGAGTACTCGCCCAGAACCGGCAAGTACTGGAATGTTCATTTGCGCTGACCCGCTAATGCAGCAGGCATTACAGAAGCTGATGGACACTGACCTGGAAAAATACTTGCAGTACATGGAAGCGCGTGAGGAGCGGGAGCACCAAACTACAGAACGGGAGCAGCAACGACAGCATGAGCTAAACAAGTGCAACAGGCCAGACCGATTTCCTCGCCCAGCCTCCCTGTTAAAGGAACTGCATCACCCGTAAGTGCAAAATTTAAATTTGCTAATATTGAAAAAGTCACTGACATTGACTTGTTTTTGCGGTCTTTTGAAAAAGCATGCCGTCAGTGGGCCAGACATCTGACACCTTTGCTGCGCTACAAAGCGCTTGATGCTTTCGCAGAGTTACCTGCGGAAAAAGATAATGATTATGCTGCTATAAAAGACGCTATCATTACCAAATACCAGCTGACGCCAGAAGCCTATCGCAAAAGTTCAGGTCCTGGCAGAAAAAGTCTTCTGATTCTTACCGAGATGTGGTCAGCAGCTTGCTCACCACACTCCACCAGTGGACTCTAGGCCTCACCAAAGGGTCTTATGATGTCCTGGAGGACTTGATAGTCCTAGAACAATTTCTGAACATTTGCCCTGCTGATGTACGACAGTTTGTGCTAGAGCGCAAGCCTGCGTCAGCAACTGTCGCTGCAGACCATGCTGAAACTTTTGCGACTACCTGGGTGCCGGACACACGCAGAACTGCACCATCCAGCTGGAGGGGAGGTCAGCCCAATACTCTGGCAGACTCTCCTGCCCCTGTGAGCCGTCAGCCACAGAGGCCACACAGTGCAGCTGCTGCGCCCAGGGCTGCAGCCCCTGAGGGGGTCACCTGTCACTACTGCCGGCAGCCCGGACACATGAAATTCGACTGTCCGGAGCAGAGGCAGACTCCACCAGCACCTGGATCATCTGCATCACCTGTACCACCTGTACCTCACCCACAGCAGAGGCAACCAGCCAGCGAACCACAGCCTGGATCATCAGATTTTGTTCTGTTTGCCCGCGGAAAGGAAATCCGCGACCGAACCAACCAGCAGCAGCCTGTTAGAGTGATTGGCAAGGTTGTCACCGGATTTCGAGACACCAGAGCTGACATCACATTAGTTCACTCACACCTTGTGCCAGAGGAGAGCATCAGCTCCAGCAGACCCCTTGCCCTTACTGGAGTAGAGGGCACCCTTTTGCACATAGCCCAAGCGAGAGTGAAGCTCGACTGGGGGGTAGGGGTCCAAGAAAGGGTTGTTGGGGTTGTGAAGGTTCTCCCAGTCCCTGTGTTGCTGGGGACTGATTTGGGCAAGCTTGTGTCCTACTACGAACCTGCCACAACCCCCTTGTCGCTCACGGAAGGAGACGGACTCTCCGCCCACCACCAGGTACTTTACACACTTGGGGGGGGCGCCAGGGGGAGGTGGGTTGAATGTACCCAGTTCAAGGGTACCAGGTTCAATAGTGCCTTCTTTAAAGGCACCTGAGTTTGATGTACAGACTGTCTGTTGTGATGATGATGTAACTGTACCTGAGTTTACTGTACGAACTGTCTGTAATGAAAATATGTCGGTACCTGTCACTGTCATTAAGGCATGTGTCAATGATGTGAAGAATGTTGATTATTGTAATGACAATGATGTGCCTGTACTGGCAGTCACCCAGGGTGCTTCCAGCCCTGTGGGCTCAGCGCCGAACTCCTCGTTCAGTACTGACCCCAGCACAGGGACCTTTCAGCCGCTGACTTCATGTGTCATGGGCCAGCTGGTTGAAACCGACAGAGCTGTACTCACAACAGCACTACAAAGTGATACAGGCAGCAAGCCGCTGAGTCCCTCGCAGACGGGGCCGCTTTCAAGGTGTACTGGGAAGGTGGGAGACTGTACAGTGAGTCTGTACAGCCCCCTACCAGTAAACCGCAAGCGAATACCAAATGGCTTGTGGTCCCGAGTGCATTCAGGGGACATGTGCTGAAATCCGCACATGGTAATCCTCTGACTCAGGTGTCCGCAAGACACTTGCCTGTATTCGGAAAAAGTTTTATTGGCCCAGGATATACAGGGATGTGGCAAACTACTGCAAAGCATGTGCCGTCTGTCAGGAGCTGGAAAGGTCCAGGGATTCCCGCGGGGTTCCCTTAGGTCCACAGCCACTTAGCAGGGAAACCCTGCGTGGGCTGGCTGTTGACCTAACCAACCTATTGCCCATTGTTAGCAGTCCTGGCAGACACCACATCCGACCGCAGTGGCACAAACGTCCTGTCCAGAACGGTCCATGCCAGGTCAAACCTGAGGGTAGTGGACAGCGACCTGTCCAGGTGAACCGAGCCGCAGGCTCCAATAGGTTTTCCCGCCGTACCGGCAGCTGGAGACCCGCCAGCCAGGCAGCCGACACCAAACGCCGATGGGCTGTCCCGGTGTCAGGGGGAACTCGACCCAACAGCGCCAATGGCTGCTACGGAAGGCGTCCTGGTGACATCTCCCTGAGCAGAGCTCAGGAAGGGGGAGGTGTGACGTCAGGCAATGCCCAGTCGTCCAAAACGCATAAAAATCGCAGATCCAGCAGTCGTTTCTGATCACCGCAATCGATCGCACATCTATTGCAGGGCACAGAATGACAAACTTTGGTTTTAAGATAGACAGTTCTGGGAAAGGTAGTTAATTGCGTTTAGCACACAGCTGTAACAAGCTGGTTCCCCGACCCCCTGGAGAGCTAATGGCCCCTCTCAGAGGATATGCCAGCTGTTTCACTCTGATAAGGAGGCCTAGATTCAGCCAGGCAGGCTACGAATCCCCGGGAGGTCTTGACACCTTGCTCCCTGGTAAGGATGAAAGGGAAGCCAGCTGCCAGCACACACCCTGAATGACCTGAGGCACATAGCATAATCCATAACTTCCCAGATCTGTCATATTTCTAGGGTTCCTGAGATGGCAGCTTCGCCAAGCGTGGAGAAAGTGTAGCATGAGTCCCGGTGCTTGTTCTGTGAAATTCCCAGAACTCTGTACCCTAAACTCTCATAGCAATATGGGTTTGAAGAGACGGGGGGTAAATTCTCATGATAGATCTGTCATATTTCATGTCCTAGGATTCGTAAAATCATGCTGAGTGTGAATATGCGGTATAGGTTTTAACTGCCCCCACGTGCACCCCAAGATGGGCCGAACTAGAATTCTGCCAGTCTGAGGGTCTGTAAGGATGGGACAGCCCCTGCTCCATCCTCCCGAGGCTGGACTTGTGCCTGTCACCTGGTCTGAACTCTGAACTTTGAACTGAAACAAAAGGAACTCTACAAGTTTTTCCCACAAAAGGGCATCTTTCCACAAATCTAAGTATTTTTTATCCCTTTTAGTTTCTTTTATACTGTGTTATCATTTGTTTCTATAATTGTTGATTTTAACGATTTTCTGTATCTATTAATTATTTATGTTGCACGTAAATAAAGACTTTATCAAAGTCGTTTATTGTTCCACTACCCCTGCTATACAGCCATACACAGAAACTGAACTCAGGTCTCTGAGGAGCCGCTACTATTATTGATATCTAGACAGGATACAGCGTGTTTTAACCGTTTTATTTTCAGGATCAGTCAGTCAGTCGGTAGGGACCACTGGCCCATACCAGTGGTGGTGGCAGATATACCCTGAAATAGTGTGTAAAGTGTATTTCCGTAACCCCCAGGCTCCCTTCTGGTTTGTCTGAGGCCAATTCCCAACGGTTTCTGCGCATTGACTGCGACCACAGTTTGCACAATCTGTGCGCTGGAACCGTTTGGAAGGCATTTCGCATTCCAGCCACCAGGGCTCCTGTGACAGAGGGTGCCCACAGCAAACAGCGGCTTCTCCTCTCATGCTCACTCCTTCCTCCTAGTGTTGGTTGCATGCATAATGACTTGACCAGGAAGTGTCAGCACTTGGGGGAAGTAGTGAGTGAGAGAGGAGAAGCTGAACACAAAGAGGGACACAGAGGCGATCACAAAGGGGGACACAGAGGCTGACACAAAGGGGGAAACAGAGGAGGACACTTACAAGACACACGGGGAGTGCAGGAGGCCCCCCGACATGCAGCGGGTCGAAGGTTTGTTTCAGTGAATGATCATAAGTCGGGGACTCCCTATATTCATAAGAAGATCTAGGGAAGTTTTCTCCTCACTTTTGGGGGGAGAAAAAGTGTGTCCTATAGTCCGAAAAAATACAGTGTGTATGTATGTATGTATGTATGTGTATCTCCAATACCTTTCTGGGGCTCACTGAGACATGGCTAATTCCATCAGACACTGTGTCTCCAGCTGCTCTATCAGATGGTGGTCTAAAATGTAGTCATGCCCCTGGAGACGGGGTGGGGATTCTCCTCTCTGAACATTGTTCCTTTAAGCCACTCACACCATTGCCGGCGCTCTCACTCTCATCCTTTGAGGTTCATGCTTTCTGCCTCTACACTCTACACCACATTCAGATTGCAGTTATCTACCACCCTCCCGGTCCAGTCTCTACCTTCATAGATCACTTTTCAGCATGGCTTCTCCAGTTCCTCTCTACTGACATACCCTTTATCATCATTGGAGACTTCAATATACCCATCGATAGTAATTATTATTATTGCCACAAAACTGCTCTCTCTCACCTCCTCGTTTGACCTCTCCCAATGGTCCTCCACTTCCACACACAAAGACAGCCACACTCTTGACCTTGTTTTTACCCGCCTATGTTCTATTTCAAGCTTCCATAACACTCTGTTTCCCCTCTCAGACCACAAACTTCTTCCCTTCACAATCAATTCTTCTCTACCATCAATTCCTCCAACACTACACCATATGGACCTGCGCAGGAACTACCGCAACTTGGATCTGAATTCCCTGACTGAGGCCTTGTAACCTCTAAGGTTTCTGTCTTCCTACACTGACCCTGAGGCAGCATCCAGTTACTTATTTAGTGTAGTCTCCTATGCCATGAATTTAGCTGCCCCACTCACCACCGCCCTCCCCCGCCGAACCAACCGGCAACCCTGGCTCACTGAACCAATCAACAGTGGCGTAGGGCCCGCGGTCGCAACGGTCGCCTTGGCGACCAGACCCGGCTCCTGAGGAGGCGGGGGAGGGGCCCGGGGGGCCCATGTCCGTTTGGAGGGCCGTGTGGCTCTTGCGCGCTATTGGGAGGGAAGAGCCGCAACCGCGGGGAGGGCAGCCCGACCTCTCCCTCCCTTCCTCTCCCCGGGGCCCCCCCTCAGATGCAGAGTGAGCGCGCACGGAAGCGCTGTAGGCAGAACTCACCTCCCTGCGTTCCAATCGCCGCTGACCTCCTCTCTGCATAGAAACTGATACACACACTGCTTCCGGCTAAATATGAAGCAGTGTGTGTATCAGCATCTATACAGAGCGGGAGGAGATCAGCGGCGATTGGAACCAGGGACGGAGGTGAGTTCTGCCTACAGCGCTTCAGTGAGCGCTCACTCTGCATCTGAGGGGTGGCCCCGGGGAGAGGAAGGGAGGGAGAGGTCGGGCTGCCCTGCCCGTGGCTGTGGCTCCCCCTTCCATTATGGGGGGGCACCTACCTACTGACCTACCTACCCTATCCTATCCTGGGGGCAGCTACCTACCTAACCTATCCTGGGGGGCAGCTACCTACCTAAAATATCCTGGGGGGCAGCTACCTAATCTATTTGCCCCTACTTAACCTATCCTGGGGGGGCAGCTACCTACCTAACCTATCCGGGGGGGGGGCAGCTACCTAATCTAACCTATCCTGGGGGGCAGCTACCTAATCTATCCTGTGGGGCAGCTACCTAATCTATCCTGGGGGGCAGCTACCTAATCTATCCTGGGGTGCAGCTACCTAACCTATCCTGGGGGGCAGCTACCTAACCTATCCTGGGGGGCAGCTACCTACCTAACCTATCCTGGGGGGCAGCTACCTACCTAATCTATCCTGGGGGGGGGGGGCAGCTACCTACCTAACCTCCCCTGGGGGGGGGGGGGGGCAGCTACCTACCTAACCTATCCTGGGGGGGCAGCTACCTACCTAACCTATCCTGGGGGGGGGGGCAGCTAGCTAATCTAACCTATCCTGGGGGGCGGCTACCTAATCTAACCTATCCTGGGGGGCAGCTACCTACTCTAACCTCTCCTGGGGGGCAGCTACCTACTCTAACCTATCCTGGGGGGCAGCTAACTACTTTAACCTATCCTGGGGGGCAGCTACCTACTCTAACCTATCCTGGGGGGCAGCTACCTACTCTAACCTATCCTGGGGGGCAGCTAACTACTTTAACCTATCCTGGGGGGCAGCTACCTAATCTATCCTGGGGGGCAGCTACCTAATCTATCCTGGGGGGCAGCTACCTAATCTAACCTATCCTGGGGGTACCTACCTAATCTAACCTATACTGGGGGGCACCTACCTAATCTAACCTATACTGGGGGGCACCTACCTAATCTAACCTTATACTGGGGGGCAGCTACCTAATCTAATCTATCCTGGGGGGCAGCTACCTAATCTAACCTATACTAGGGGGGCACCTACCTAATCTAACCTATAATGGGGGGCACCTACCTAATCTAACGTATACTGGGGGCACCTACCTAATCTAACCTACCTATACTGGGGGGCAGCTACCTAATCTAACCTATACTGGGGGGCACCTACCTCAGCTAACCTTAAACTGGGGGGGCACCTACCTCATCTAACCTTATACTGGGGGGCACCTACCTCATCTAACCTATATTGGGGGGCAGCTACCTAATCTAACCTATACTGAGGGGCACCTACCTATCTAACCTATACTGGGGGCACTTACTTATCTAACCTGTATTCGGGGCACCTAGCTAGCCTATACAGGTGGCAACTATACTGGCTACCTATATTGGAGGCACCTACCTAACTAACCTATACTGGGGGCACCTACCTATGTAACCTATGCTGGGGGCAAAAATTCTGGCTACCTATATTAGAGGCACCCACCTAGCTAACCTGTACTGGGGGCACCTATCTATCTAACTTATCTAACTTATACCGGCGGTGCCTGCCTATCTAACCTATACTGGGGGCAACTATACTGGCTACCTATGCTGGAGGCACCTACCTGGCTAACCTATACCGGGGGCAACTATACTGGCTTACCTATGCCTGGCTACCTATACTGGGGGGACCTATAGCTGGCTATAGAGATTCGGATATGTGTGTGCGTCGAGTGTTGGGGAGGGGGGGGGGGGCTGTTGTTGCCGGGGGGGGGGGGACCCACATCCAGATTCCGCATCGGGGCCCAGAGGTTTGTAGCTACGCCACTGCCAATCAAACAGCTGAAAAGGCGATCCAGGGTGGCTGAAAGGTGCAGGAGAAAGAGCACTGCTGTAGAGGACTTTCATCACTATAAACAAACTATGCAAAAGCTCAGGGACGCCCTCTGCCAAGCAGTCTTATTTCTCCTCACTCATTTCCTTACAGTCCCACAACCCAAAACAATTGTTCAACACCTTTAACTACCTACTTCATCCTCCACCTCCTCCCCCTACCACTAGAGATGGCCCGAGAACCTCCGATTTTCGTCGAGGTTCACGAACTTCCGCCCAAAGTTTGGTTCGAGCAAACTTCCGCGAACCGCAATAGACTTCAATGGGGAGGCAAACTTTGAAAACTAGAAAAATTGATGTTGTCCACAAAAGTGATGGAAAAGATGTTTCAAGGGGTCTAACATCTGAGCCTTTGAATGGATGAGTGGGATAGACGCCAAAATTCCCGGGAAAAAAATCTGGATTTCACGCAAAGCAGCATTTTAAGGGCAGAAATCACATTGAATGCTAAATTGCAGGCCTAAAGTGCTTTAAAACATCTTGCATGTGTATACCTCAATCAGGGAGTGTAATTAGAGTACTGCTTCACACTGACACACCAAACTCATTGTGTAACGCACCGCAAACAGCTGTTTCCGTAGTGACGGCCGTGCTAGACTGGTGTGCACCATGGCGAGAGTGCAGGCCGTGGCGGTTTTCAAGCCCATATGGTCGCTGGGCTGTGGTAGCTCAATGATAGAACAAGGAGCAAGGAGCAAGCTAACAAGCTTACAAGAGCCTAACTAATCTTTTCCTATGAGCGAGTCTGCACTGCGGTTCTCCGCGATCGCAAACCCCGGAAGTTCGCCGGAAACCGTTCGCCGTCGAACCATTCGGGCCATCTCTACCTACCACATGTCTGTCAGCCGACGACTTTGCATCATACTACACAAGCAAGATTGATGCAATAAGTAATGGCTTCAACGCGCAAACCTTTTTTACCAGCTCAACCATCAACTGTAAATTCCTTCTGTCCGCCTGCACCCTCACTCACTACTAATTGCCTATCCCCCACTCCACAAGACCACTCTAACATCTTTCACCACACTCACTGAACAACGTCTTTCCTCACTAATCTCCAAAGCACATCTCTCTACCTGTGGCCTGGACCCCATTCCCTCTCATCTAATCCCCCAGTTTTCCTCCTCCTTTAATCCCGCTCTAAGAACTCTATTCAACCTTTCTATCTCCACTGGCACTTTCCCTTCCTTATTCAAACAAGCCATCATCACACCACTTATCAAAAAACCCTCTCTTGATCCAATTTCTCTATCTAATTACCATCCTGTCTCGCTCCTCCCCTTTGCTTCTAAACTGCTGGAATGTCATATCCATTCAGAATTATCTGCTTTTCTCTCTACTAACTCCTTACTTGACCCCTTTCAATCTGTATTCTGCACACACCATTCCACTAAAACTGTCCTCACTAAAGTTGCTAATGACCTACTAGTAGCTAGATCCAAAGGCCACTTCTCCATTCTAATACTCCTCGACCTTTCCTCTGCCTTTGACACGGTTGATCATGCTCTGCTTCTCCCGACGCTGTCATCTTTAGGAATCAAGGGCCAAGCACATTCCTGGATCTCCTCTTATCTTTCTGGACGCTCTTACACTGTCTCCTTCTCTAACACTAATTCCTCCCCACGCCCACTGTCTATTGGTGTACCTCAAGGCTCGGTTCTTGGGCCACTTCTTTTCCCAATATACACTTGTGGCCCGGGACAACTAATTACCTCTTTTGGTTTCCAGTATCACCTCTATGCGGATGATACCCAAATCTATCTCTCAGCCCCTGACCTTTACTCACTACTATCCAGAGTCCCAGACTGTCTAGGTGTCGTTTCTGCATTCATGTCCTCCCACTTCCTCAAACTCAACATGAGTAAAACAGAAATTGTGATTTTTCCACCATTACAATCTACACCCCCACCAATTGCAACCATAACTGTAGACAACAACCCAATAACCTTGATCTCTAAGGCCCGCTGCTTGGGGGTTATTCTTGACTCAGAGCTCTCCTTTAAACGTCACATTGCCTCATTAACCACCACCTGCTATTTCCAGCTCAAAAATATATTCCGTATCCGTCCCTTCCTCACACAAGAGGCCACCAAAATGCTTGTACACGCCTTAATTATCTCCCGTCTAGACTACTGCAACACCCTGCTCTGTGGTCTACCAAAAAAACAGGCTAGCACCTCTCCAATCCCTTCTAAATTCAGCTGCCTGCTTCATTCACCTTTCCACGCGCCTCTGATGCAGCCCCACTGTGCTGTTCCCTCCACTGGCTACCCATTACCCAGAGGATGCAGTTCAAACTCCTGACTCTAACATACAAAGCCCTTCACGAGCTGTCCCCTCCATACATCTCCTCACTAATCTCTAGATATTGTCCCTCCCGCAACCTTCCCTCCTCCCAAGAAATTCTCCTGGCCTCTAAGCTGATCAACTCCTCTCATGCTTACATCCAGGACTTTACACGAGCATCACCCCTCATTTGGAACTCTCTTCCACAGCCTGTAAGTCATGTTCCAAACACACCTTTTCAGACAAGCTTATAATTTTTTTTAGCCCCGGTTTACTTATCTTTTCACAGTGTAATCAGAGGCAAAGGCTCACTGCCTCATCCATTCCCTTCCACGTCTCCTTACCTAGTGTGTCTCCCACTACCCTTTAGATTGTAAGCTTGCAAGAGCAGGGTCATCCTCCTAATGTTTACTCTTTTTTTTTTGCAATATTTGTGTTGCTTGAGACTCTGCTGTATATTTTTTTGTTATACCTATGTTCCCTGTGTTGTCTTACTGTGTTTTGTAAAGCGCTGCGGAATATATATATATATATATATATATATATATATATATATATATATATATATATATATATATATATATCTGTATCTATCTATCTATCTATCTATCTATCTATCTATCTATCTATCTATCTATCTATCTATCTATCTATCTATATATACATGTATACAAACACACATACTGTATGTCAAAATACTATAGCTTGAGGGACCCTTCCCTTTCAAGCTAGCAGTCTAAGAGGTAGATGTAGCTAATAAGGGTAAGCTGGAAAAGTTTGAGAGACTGACAGCTAAGGGCATGGAGAGAAAAAACGTATTCTGCTCTTGCACCATTGTTATATTGACTGCATGTGTCCACAACACAGATAAGGACTCATACACACTTTGGAATTTGTACACTGTCCCTTCTCCCTAGGGTACGTAAAAAACATCTGTCTCTCACTGCTAAAAATTTCTGATGACTTCATGTACAACCTTACAAACAAAGGAGTCACATTTTGAAAAAAATGTTGTAGACTTTCCCTTTTCAGCAATCACTCCGAAAGGATTTCTAGATTCTTATCACACACAGGCTAATGACCTTATGGCTCTGATTACTTTTACAACACAGTGGAGTGGAGATTGATGTCTTACTGTTGCTGCTTCATTGAGAGCTTTTTGTCTCATACTGAGTCCAAGTTCTTGTAATAACAATATCAATCAGTGACATTCTGAATGCTTTGCCAAAGTTACAGTGAATACTATATCTTATGTTCAGCATGTCATTGTTGTTCCTCTATATAGCATGTGCTCTCATGTAGTAAAATAAAAAGGCTGTGTGTGTATGTATGTACTGGGAGCAGAGCTGCAACAAGGAACTTGTCGGCTGCAAGGGGCTGGAGGAAGCCCCGGGTAAGTAGATCTAGGGGTAGCATAGATTGCCTGACGTTTCCTTTAAGTCTAAGTGTTTTTATCTATTATCTGCATGGGGAAAACACATTGGTCCTCAGTTTTCCTGTGCAAAAAGCTAGGGGGGTGGGGGAGCCCCATCCAAAGTTTTGTGGGGGGGGCCCCATCCAAAGTTTTGCAGAGGGCCCAGTGATGTCTAGTTACGCCCCTGCAGGAGGCATATCCTCAGTGCTGTGCAGTTTTTAGCCACAGGGGTGAGCTGTAAGCTGTACTCTGGCAGCATAAGGAGCAAAGGCCTGACTCCTCTGTTGGTCTCGATGATGGCTGGCTGCAGGCCCGGTGCACTGGTATTAATGGCTGCAGCCAACGGGGAGGAGTGGAGGCTTGAAGTCAGTTTGATTGGATGGTAGTTCTACTATTGGATGGGCAAATTACCTAGGCCTTTTTTAAGGAAGGGTTCCAAGTTTCTGTACCTCTGATTTCCTTGTCCTCAGGTGCTGGTAGCAGTCAAATTCTCAGTGTTTCTACAGCCTCTTGGCACATAATTACTGTCCCGCACACTCCCTCTGTGCACAAACGACAGAATTGATGATGCTTTGCATTTGTTTTTACAGGGCCAGATTTAAGTTCACTCATAACTGTTGAGAACTGTAGGGCTTGAATGAACATGACATTGTATTTTGCAATATGGCTGCTAAGATAAAAATGACAGATACTTTAATATTTTAAGCTGTTGACATATGTATATTTATATGTATTATGCAATATATATATATATATATATATATATATATATATATATATATATATATATATATTGCATATATTTGAGTGTCATTGTTGTTAACCCTTAAAACTTAAATGTATTTCTTGTAGGCTCGAAATTCTTGCAAAAAGCAGCAGACAAAAAATTAAAATTGAGAAATATGTTGTTGGGCTGTCAAAGTCTGCTGCAGTCTATTCTTTGAATCATCTGCTAGGCGAATATAATACCCATATTTTCTCAACTTGGAAGGAAAAGATTTTTTTTCCCAGCCAGAAGTAAGATCTCTATGTTCTATAAAAAATCATTTTGCATTGGATGAAGATTCTCATATAATCTTAACTGAAATTATACTACCCGACTCCCACCACTGACAGGTGAAGTGTATTAATATACTGTATGTTCAGTTATCTTGTTACAATGGCACCTGTCAAGACTTTGGATATTAGGCAATAAGTAAACAGTCAGTTCTTGAAGATGAGGTGCTAGAAGCAGAAATATGGGCAAATATAAGGACCTGAGCCCCTCTGAGAACGGACAAATGATAATTACAGGGTCAGATCATCTCCAAAACAACAGGACTTGTGGGATGTTCCAAGAGTGTAATTTTTTGTAATTACCAAAGGCGGAAAATAAGCTAGTGAACTGAGTCATGGTTACTCAAAGCTCAATGAGGTAACAATGGTTAGTCAGTATGGCCTGATGAAACAGAACAGCTACTGGAGCTCAAATCAATGAAACATTTAATGCTGGGCATTAAAAATAGGTGTCAGAACACATAAGCATAGCACATAGCAGAACACATACGCATGGAGATGACGATTTCCTTTTTCAGCACAACCTGGCACCTGCTCACAGTGCCAAAACCACTGGTAATTGGTTTACTGACCATGCTATTACTGTGCTCAATTGGCCTGCCAACTCTCCTGACCTGAACCCCATAGAGAATCTGTGGGATATTGTGAAGAGAAAGTTGAGAGATGCAAGACCCAACACTCTGGATGAGCTTAAGGCCGCTATCGAAGCATCCTGGGCCTCCATAACACCTGAGCAGTGCCACAGGCTGATTCCCTCCATGCCACGCCGCATTGAAGCAGTCATTTCTGCAAAAGGATTCCCGACCAAGTATTGAGTGCATAACTGAACATAATTATTTGAAGGTTGACTTTTTTTGTTTTAAAAACACTTTTCTTTTATTGGTCGGATGAAATATGCTAATTTTTGGAGATAGGAATTTGGGGTTTTCATGAGCTGTATGCCAGAATCATCAACATTAAAACAATAAAAGGCTTGAACTACTTCAGTTGTGTGTAATGAATCTAAAATATATGAAAGTCTAATGTTTATCAGTACATTACAGAAAATAATGAACTTTATCACAATATGCTAATTTTTTTAGAAGGACCTGTGTATATATATATATATATATATATATATATATATATATATATATATATATATATATATATATATATATGTGTGTGTGTGTGTGTGTGTGTGAGTGAGTGTGTGTATATATATATATATATATATATATATATATATATATATATATATATATATATATATACTGTACATTATACATGTACATACATAGATGTAGATCTATATTTCAATATAAGCTAATCACTACCAACTGATTCCTCAGTTTGATTACAGCACAGTGTGCTGAACAAACTCCAGCTCCTCCTTCCTGTGACGCATCAGCCCCATAAATGCACCTGAGCTGTGCGGTTTTCCATTGACCTGCACACTCTGTCTGTCACTGTGACGTGAGCATGTTCAGGCCAATAGAAAGCCGCACAGATCAAGTCCATTTATGCGTGACAATACAGCCACGTCATTAGGGAGGTGGAGGCAGGGAGGAGCGGGAGTGTGCTCAGCTGTAATCACACTGAGAAATCAGACAGGTATTTATTAGTTTATATTGCTATAGATATCTCACTTTACATTTTGACCCTTGTTGCAGCCTTAACCCCAACCACACACACACACACACACACACACACACACACACACACCACACACACACACACACACACACACACACACACACACACACACACACACACACACACACACACACACACACACACACACACACACACACACACACACACTGATGGAGTGCAGTACCACTGCATGGCCCATGTCCATCCCAGCCCTGCTTATTACAGAATACATGGGAAGGGGTGGCTGGTAAGATCAGATTTCCCTACCTTGAGTTTTATCCAGCCCCAGCAGTCTATTTGATACCTTGCTTTAGTTCGGATTCCCTCCATGGTGCTGCAGTCCCCTCCAATAGATCTGGCTACTGCGCATGCACAATCCTATCTGCACACCTCCTCGATCACGCTCCTATAGCTCGGAGTGGTCTGTATTTGCACGGTTTAAGTCTTTGTGAACTGCAAATGCTTCTGGCCATGGGAGTGCGATTGAGGAGGCACCCGTAGGCTGACCCATGCGCCAAAGTGCCTGACACTGGGTGACTATCAGATCTTTTGAAAGGGCCAGTGGCACTCTGGAGGGGATTGGAATTATAGCAAGGAAGGGACCTGATAAGACTGGGGGGCTGGGAAAAGCCCCAGGTAAGTAAATCTGAACACATCTCTTCCCCTACCCCCACTGACCCCCTACCCACAGACTCCCTCCCTCTTTCCCCCATGAAACATGCCTTAAACCTAAATTAAAAGGAGTGTGAAATGCAATTGGATATATAATCACAAAACTGTAGAAAACATGCAGCCAGTAAAAAGAGATGGGAGTAAAGCACCTGGTCTGCATGCTTGTTATACAGCACCATAACAATCTTGGGCAGAGATCAGACAGCACAACAGCCAATAACACAATACTTGTTAAAACAGACCTTAGCCTGAGTCCCCGGCAATTCTCTCACATCCCCCACAGCATTCCAGCACAGGCAGGCGGAAAATACAATACACTATACACATACCCACAGAAGCAGCCAGGGTGTACTGAAGTTCCTTTTACAGAACGTCCCTCTCAGCAGGACAGGAGCTGTGAGCAGTGATAAGCCTGACGCGCAACATCTTCTCCGGTCTCCTCCGTGAAGCTCCAGGGGGCCAACAGTACAACCCCCCCCCCCCCCCAAAAAAAAACAGCCAGCTTGGACTAAGACTGGAGGCGGCAGCAGCAGCAAGCATGGATGTTGCTCTGCATGTCTGTGTGTGCTTTTACTCTGACTGCCCACGTCGATGACAAACGAAATCAGTAGTTGGTCTTGATCTTGTGAAGTTTTCCTGAATGAGGCCACGCTCTTTGCGTGTGCCTCCGTGCATTTGCATTTGTCACTGGGCTTCCCAGGCTCCTCTGCGTCCCAACACTGCTCCTCCAATCAGCTGCCCTGCCTCGCCGCCACTGGGATCCTTATTCCTTCTGCCAGCCACGGGCACTTCCATCCCCTACCAGCGTGCGAGTTACCTGCTTGCCTGCGGCTGCCACTGCTATGTGTTAACTAATGCAGGGCAGCCGCTGCACAATAAAGAAGTCATTACAGCTTAAATGATTAGCGCGGATGGGCGCTTTTATTCCGCCTAGTGCATACAAATGTATCCTGCCCTCAGCCGCTCTAAACAGGGCTTATTTTCTTGCGCCCTAGGCCATGGCCTATTAGGAGGGCTTTTCAGTCTCTTTTAGTCCCCTATACTTTCCTAGTGGTTTGGGGTATTCTGTTGTACTGGTCCAAGCCCTATCCCATAGAGCCATATCAATCCTGGCCATGCACTGAGGAGGACCAAAAGTCCAGAACAGGCTGTCTGCATGTTGGGTTGATGTGTGATCTGTAACATGTAAAGCTATAGGCATGCTATACACCAGCGGTTCTGGATGTAAGCTTTGCTTCAAGGGCATAAAGAGATAATTTGCATATTCCATAGCGGTGCATTGTGGGTAACCACAGATGTTCACTTAAAGATGAATTATCCCAAATACCTTCTGTTTTAAGAAGGCAAACGCCACCAAGAATTGTTTTTAGAAGGAGAGCTTTTCGGTCTCCTTTAGTCCCCTATTCTTTCCCAGTGGTTTTGGGTCACCCCAAGCTTCTTGGGTATTCTGCTATGGAGATGTGAAGACACGTGTCTGCATTACAAGATGTTATATTTATTAAAGAGCAATAATTAGCAAGAAATACTTGTTTAATATACGTACCTAATGGAGTGCAGGGCAAACCCTGGCAGTGAACTTGCTGCCAACCAAGCAGTATTTTGTAGGACTTTAGCATTATCGTGTGCTGCCCACTGAACAGCACGTTCCCAGGTTGGTTGCTTTGTATACAGTTCTTTGGCACTGGTAGGTTACTTGTTCTTAGATAGTGCTACTCACCCAGATCCAGCAGATCCTCCATCTTGTGCAAGCTTCTCTGTCTGCCTGCTGCTCCCTTTCACCAGCGGTTGTGTGCTTCTCTTCCATGCCCCAGCCACTAAACAGGAAAGCTCTCTTAACTGTTCCATGCATACTGGGGACACTTCGTTATGGCTGCCTATAACCCATCTCCTCTCCATGAACTGACATGAACTGACATGAACTGAGACTCTGTCAATGCTAGCACAGATCTAGTTGTCTGAGCACTGCCACTGTCACTGGATTTGACTCAGCATCCTTTGGGAGTCATTGCACCTCAGACTCATCTGGCTCCTGTGTGTTTTTAAATTTTAGGCTGGCCCTGCTCTTTATTATCTTCAGTGCCATGTGGTCCATGGTGGCCAGCAAAACTCTGCCTGATGAATCGCTGGCAGAAGGAAAAGTATGACACTCTGCTGCTACTGCTTTGCACCTTGCCACAGGACCGGCGGCCTCTTTAGCACCTGGGCCCCCGCGATGGTAGGGAGTTGTGGGGGCCATTGTTATGCTGCTGGTTTATGTGCAGTGCACTGGGGTTTAAATGGACCTGCTAGGCGCTTGTGAGGATGATGGTATATCAGAACATGTCCGGACAGCTGTTGTTCGCTCACTTTTTATAGCTAGAAAGCTAATTCTTCAATTCTGGAAAAACACTGCGCCTCCAAATTCGATTTTATGGATTAAACAAGGGAATGATGCCCTGAAATTAGAAAAAGTGATTTACGCACACAGGGGCTCCCCCGCTAAATTTGAGAAGATTTGGTGAACTTGGCTTGCAACTCACGATTATGTCGATCCTGATCTGTTTAGGGATCAAATTCTTTTAGGGATTGGGGTGTCTAGGAGGCACAGTGTAGATCCTGAATGATAGTGCATGTTGGACTTTTTGTTTTGACTTTATAATAATTGATGTTATATCATATGACTGTTGTGACTTGTATTTCTCTTTAATAAACAGTGCTTTGTTGATTAGAAAAACAAAAACTGTTACTATTGTCGCTAGGCATGATTTTTACTTTATCCATCCCTTAGGCAAACTTTCTTGTGGCTTCCCTTCCATACGCAGCAGTCGCTCTCCATGCATAGCCCCCACTTCTATGGTATCATTTATGTACAGCAGCATCCCCTTTTTCATATACAGCTTACTTAAGCAGCAGCCACCTTTGCCATGTGTTGTTCCCCATTTGCAGTCTTCCATATGTAGCAACTCCTCTTTCATGTCCCGCCACCCCCTTGTGCAGTAGTTGCCCTAGGCCTGAGCCTTTGGGGTCTTCTTGGTGTCAGATAGCACAGGATACCCTCAGAAGGTCAGAACTGTTTTGTCAGCACAAGGAGGACTTACACGATGTTAGGCAGGATTTAATGTTTTGGTTGACCAGTGTATGATAGAGGATGGTGCTTTGCTTGTAAAAGCTGGTCTGTGTATCACTCACTTTAATTTTAGGTAGGATAAATAAATGATAAAAACAAATTTACATGGATTTAAAAATGCAATGAAAGGGAAAATATGCCCTAATTGCAATTTTAATTTAAAATGCTTAAGTAAGCCAGTGCAACATATAATTTTATGTCAGACAGTAGCCAGCTGGTCCATCTAGACTGTTTGTTTCTCTTTATCTCTGGCCATCACCATCTGTTTTATTCATTCTGCAGTCACATTTTTGCTTTCTCTTGCTGTATTTTATAGTTTTCCATCTCCACAACTGCCAAATATTGGATCCAATCATGTGTTTCTTGTCTCTTTTTTCAGGACAGCACAAGCAGAAATCAATCTGTTGGTAAGTCTTGCAATGTATTCGATAATGTTTTACTGAATTTTCAACCCATTTCTGAATCCGATCTTTTAGTTGCTGCTAGATGCTAAAGAATGGAATCATACGACAGTTTCTCAGCTGCACCTACTCTCTCTGTTAGACTTTCATTACTTTAAACTGCAGGTACTCACAAGAAATGGGGCAACATTCCTGTCCTGAGCAAACTAAACCAGGATTCCAAGATGGACTTCAACATCAACAGACCTAAAGTCTATGAAAGGAAGATGCTACTGCTTGAATCTCAAGAAATGAATGGCCAGTTGATGGCTCCATCCAACAATCTCAATCTCATCATTGAAATATCACTTTTGGTTGGACTAATCCTTAAAGAAGATCTTTAAGAGTTTTCAATGTAATAAGCTTTAAATTTGAAAAAGGTGCAAAATACCATTTAAGATGCTTTTGTTAAGTTGCCCAAGATGTAATTTCCCACAAATGGTCTGCTGAATCACCTTTAGGATTGCGTCTCTAGAAAGACAAAAAAGGGTGGATTTTACCTGTGATATATTGTTAATTGCTGTTCTCAAGGGACAGACCACTGCATGATTGTTTACATTTTTGTCATAGCTTGAAGGCCAAAGGTCTAAGTAAGGGGCCAGAGAGTTTCTGGTGCTGCATCCTCCTTCCTTTCCATTAGTGTGCGTAATTCAATTTTCCACCTCTCGATAACAAGTGCCACTGCTCTCACTCTTTCTCACCCCAAATGCTGAGTGGAGCAGCCATAGTCATAGTCAGCTTCTCTGGTGATTGCCTCTGAAGATCTCAGGACCATCTTCACGTCGCAGATTTTTACTTGAGACTCTGTGCATACAAAATACAAACTATGCATTGAACTAGGTTTGTAAATGGTCTAATGTGTAATACACATTTTGAAAAATTTCCTCACTGTTACTTTTTGTTTCCATTTCTAGCCTACTCTTAACAGAGTTGTATTTTTAACCCATAGGGCTTTTCAGAGAAACTTGGTTGGGGCCTCTTTTTCCTTACATAACTCCCTCAACCTATGGTAGCTTCATTGTTATCCAGCCAAGTACAGGCATCATAATTCATCTTACTGCTCATAACATGATGACCACCTCAACTGTGTTCTCCCCCTATTATTCTGCATGACCACCACCCCCACCTTTCAAATTCAGTCACAGAAGACCCTTCATTTACACCCGCCGCCCCCATAGCAAGCTTGCCCCCCCCCCCCCCCCCAACAGCAAACGGCACTCACCCTCCTCCATCCATACCAAGTACTGTCACCATTTTACCCATGAGAAAGGTGGTCAACGTAACACCACCTCCTCCATAACCGGAAAAGATTCCCCTTTCCCCCAAAGAACAGTGGTCAGAATAGCTCACCTCTCTCCATAACAAGTGTAGCCACCATAACTCCCCTTTCCTTATCCTTCAACTAAAATGGTATCCTAAAATATAAAGACTATCACCAAATATGCAGAGTATAATACCTACTCTAGCACTGGGTTTACCCCAGTTAACTGCAGTTTAAGGTAAGAGGAAAGACTAAGCATTAGGGAGGGCATCTCTGATTAGAGTATTTTGGAGCCCTATAGGAAAAATGAATGGGTGCGCTAACATGTGCACTGAGCTCATCAAAATCTTTTAACTTAATATTTTTACTGCTGAACTAACAATCAGTCTTAACAAATGTGAATATAATGAAGCTGGGGCACTAGTGATTATTAAGTTTAATACATCCTGCTGTGTAAACAATGATAAACAGCTTCTATTATTGATTTCAGAATGCATAAATATATTACTTAGAAGCATAAAGGGCCACTTTTACGGGGAAACACGGGATATTATAACATCCTTTATGTTTTCCTTTGAAGTCTGTCTATCCTGCCCTTTACATTTCATAAATAAAGTCTTTATAGGATGTGGGAGTTATTAAACAACATATTTGATATCAAATTATAACCACCTTTTTTGTACCTTGTTGGGCTTTCAACTTTTCCCTATCTCTGCTTAAAGATAACACTATTCTCGCTGAAGCTTCAATTCACGTAATATGTTTTTATGCTTACCGAGTCACGTAAATATGTTATGAGTAGGCCAACCAACTAGAGAGAGTATTTGGAAGATGTATTGTTGCTCTTTTTTAGATTCTTTTTTTTTTTTTTAAGGAATACAGGTGAACCTCGAAAAATTAGAGTATCGTGCAAATGTTCATTTATTTCAGTTTCACGTGAGTGCGGCTGCGCAGCTCTAGGGCCTCCCCCTGATCCACGCTACAGGCTGTTTCCTGTAGCGTGGATTGGGGGGAGGCCCTAGAGCCTCGCAGTCGCACTCGCGTCTGTGCGGACTGCGCAGCCGCGGCCAGCTCAGGTGGCCATTTTGCTAGAGGCAGGAGAGCCCCAACCGGGCTGTGGGGTCAGGAGCGGCCCGGGGGGACGATTTAACTACGGGGTGTCTCGACGGAACTGCACGGAGGGCGCGGATGGTGTCCTCCATGCATTCAAATTTCAGGCAGGTACTTAACTTTTTTTTTTTATTTGGGCTTGTAAGTCCCTGGGCTTAAACCACCCTGGTGACCGGGCCATTTTCACTAATTAGGCCACTGCAGCTTTAAGGGCTCCCTGCAGGGCCGTACAACTAAGCACACAAGGGATTCCCCCCCCCCCTTTTCTGCCCATTAACAAAGCTCTCTTTTTTTTCTATAAGCCTTACTATTTTTTTCCCCCTACACTCCATTCCTCCCTCCCTCAGCCGTCACAGGCTTCAGCCAATAAGAGCTGATTGATCTTGTGCATCCCAGGGGGACAGCCGTGTCACACGGTTGTCCCCCGTACAGTGCTTCCCTAGATTGCAGCGCTGTACTATGTAAATAGACGGCGGTTTTGCCGTCTAACAGTCTCCTAGCGGTGCTCCGTCATTCAAGTGGAGATGCGCAGCCGTGGCCTAGCGCCCATTCTTTAACGGATGGGCCTTTTTGCTAGTTCTTTAATATTGCAGTGTTGGTCCAACACGTATAGACAAGAGCACACACCAACTACTTACCTAACATAAGGTCCCAGTGGCGTATTCTAGCTGCTGCCCGATCACATCATTCACTAACACAAATCTCCAGCTATGCTGAGGGCTTTAATAAGGATGTTGGCTGGAAATGTGCTGTTGAGACGGGGCTTCTCCATAAGCATTAGCACAATTACAGTGCTTATAATCACTCTACCCAAGCAGAACAGCTGAAAAAAAAACAATCAGCAACCTTGTCATTATGCAGGAATAAAAAAAATATGCATAAAATCCCGACACCCACTGTGAAAGGTATATACAACTTGATGCTTTCTACTGTGTAGAAGGAAACATAAAGACTTTAATTAATTTGTATTGAATGGAAAAGCGAGGCACTTAGGAATGTGTGCTGTGTTGGTGCCACCATCGTATTGTGTACTAATACTGTATAATAGGGAAGGGTTAATCTGCTGAATGCTTGTGCTGTATTAAACTTATGATTGCACACTGCATGAGCATTGAGCTAATGAAGCCTTCCCTGTTAGGATAGTTATCCAGAGATTGTGACACTGTATGATTTGTCATGTAAACTAACCCAAGAGACGCGACTAGATGTGAGTGTCTCAGCCGACAGCATGCTCTATTATACCGTCTCTTCCACTAATGCTTGGGCCCGGTTCTCTATGAGCTGCATGCTGAGTGCAGCAGTAAAAACACTCTGAGCTCCTGCCTCAAAGATCTCTTAAATTTATTGCCCCCCACTTACAGCTGACAGTGTAAAATAAACACCAGTTCTCCTTCACTGTATGCAGAGTAATTAGAGAGCCATTAAGATCTAATTAAAAATTCCCCTGCTCTTTTCCAGACTCTGCTTTCAATTCCTCCAGAATGTATTTAGCTGTGGAGCGTAAATATTGTTCCTCCCTCAAGGCTTTGGAAATGTGAATGATAATGTTCTACTCTGCAGGAGTCTGTCAGTGATCAGTTTAACCTGACAGATTCTGCAGTGCAGGCTGGCCAGCAAGGGTTATATTTTCCAAAGTCTTGAGCTGTCTCTATGAGAAAATGCTCTACCGCCACACAAAGCATTACTATAATTCAAGCCAAGACTGGTAATAGACATTTGAGAGAGCAGTGACTGGGTGACTGGATATATCCGTTCTAAAGCTGAACTCCGGGGATTTAGATTGTCTGCTCTATATCCAGTAAATCCTGCTCATTCTAGGTGCAGCAGCTCTACTCACTTCAAAAGCTTCAGCTTCTTGGAGAGATGCAGCTTTGAGTGCAAGGTCATGTGACTTTTTAGCCTCTATCTATCCTCTCCACCCAGGAAGTGTTGGTAGCTATCTCTCATGCTAATGATGCTCCATTTTTCTAAATTGAAGGTCTGACACACTTGGACAAGACTCCCTAACACTGCTACTGCCTATAGAGCGTGACCTAGTGGCTGCAGCTCTGGCGCTTGGTGTCTGCCAGGAGAAAAGCACAATATAAATGTTTCTTGACTTGTCCGCTGTCAGTTGTGTTGATTATGATTTTGCTGGAGGTCAAAAAGTTTAGTAAAAAAACCAATATATCCTGACCTCTGCCTCCTCACACGTGCCAGCTAGAGACCTGGAGCACACGGTAGAGGAGGGCATGTGAAAGAAAATGAAATGGTAGGAGCTGCAAAGAGTAGTCACAAGAGGTGAGTATGGGGAGCAGCAGAGGGCAGTCATGAGAGGGATGGAAAAGAACAGCTGGAGACATTTCAAATTTCAAATTAGATGAAGGTTGAGAGGTTAGTGGGGAGCACACAGTAAAGTGGAGTGAGGAGCAACGGGAGTGCTGCTTAGAATGAAATGGATGTGGTGAGGAGAGACAATGCATGAGAGATTTTCAATGGTCAGTGGATGAGGAGCGTTAACATAAATGGGAGAACAGCAGGTAGCCCAGTGTGGATGCCCCACACAAGATAATAGTAGACATTATACCTGGTGAAGTGAATATTGGCTGAAGGACTACACCAAACGATGTGAATAAGAGAGATCAGAGGGGGAAATGTGAGTAGGTGAATGGAGCTTGAGAGTAAGCAGTAAGTAGTATCAATGAAATGAATGAGGTTCAGGGAAAAAGCAAGTGTAGAGGGGGTACACTGGATAAGGTAAATGGAGGAGACACATAAGGTAGTGAATGACATGGATGTCTGTAAGGAGAATCCATGGATGTTGTAAGGAGAATACGGATAAGGAGACAGCAAGGACACATACGAGTCGAGTAGGTGAATAGGAGCCGGAGTACAATAAGAAAATAATGGAGGACTGAGGAAAAAGGGCACAAAAGAGCACTACAATATGACTTTAAGGTAAACATGACAACATACTCTGCTATAAGGAAAAATTGTTGACAGCTCGAGGTCAGAGAATAGTCACCCGATCAGCAGAATAGCTGCTAGGAACACTGGAAAGGAAAAGGACATTCACCTCAGAAAGCAGAAATTTATTGTTCAGTGACTTAAAGATTGGTCAGCCAATGCACAGTAGAATACCTTTAGTGTATACTCCAAGGGACCAGGAAAAGTAGTTTAATATATCAGAAGAAGATAACTATATCGGACGGTATTAGTCATACACTGCATATTTATACAGACACATTTGCTGGGACCTGAGGACTGAGTTTACTATATCCAGAGGTTTACTATATCAGAGTTTATGATAACAAGGTTCTACTGTACTGGTGCTTATTGAAAAAAAATCTGGGAAATGCCTATCAATATTACAATAAGCACATCAGTGCCAGACCAGTAAGCATACTCTATGTAATGCAAACAAACTAGTGTTATTGTAAGGCTTAGACACCTGGGCTGTGTCTGCACTGAATTGTTAAGTACCCCAGGTCCCAAACTCGAGACGCTGAATCATCACAAGAGGTCAGTATACTGTTAACGTTGGTGGAAATCTGTAGTGCTAATATATAAGGTAATTCTGTTACAAAAAGCTTTTGTAATTATTATATGTTATATAGATTGCCCTTTCGGTTGCTGTGGGTATAAGAGACCTATTTTCTAGATTTATGTCTCCTAACTTGTGGATAGATTTTTTTTCTCTTTCCTATCTACTCTAATACAGAATTAAATATCTGTGTAAAAGAAGTTGGATTTTGAAAGGTTTGTTTTTTTCCCACCTTCATTTTCAGTAAGTGACACATGAGGATAAATTGGAGCATGCTGATAAAAACATTACAATTATTTTGCTTTACGAGTTCCTTCTTGTCAAAAATGATTGTGCCTGTTAAAGTGTGAACATTATTTTTGATATTATTATTATAACAACATTATTATTGTTTTCCTTGTTATTGCGGGTCTTGACATGTTCTTGTGTACATGCTCACTAATTAGTTCAATACATAGTATTCCTTTTTATTAAATCATGTTCGCTTAGGAAGTACTGGATTGTCCTTTTTTTATTTTTTGCATTTTACGTATCTACTTTTTTACGTTGTGGTTTGTGGAATGGAATGTTTGTCTGTAGCACAGTGATAAATAACCATTAGGCCCGGTTCACACTAGACAGATCGAAAACTGATCCATGTAAAAATTGATCCGTGAAATGGATCAGTTTTTAATTGGCATCAGTTACTGATTCGTGACCCTCTGTGATCCTTCACACCATCGACGGACACATTGATCCAGACAAATTGCTGTAGACCCAAACTTGTGGTCCATTCACACTGTATTTGTAAGACAACCAGTGAGCACCACTGACTGTCTGCACATTATAGTCCTATCACTTTTACTGTTCACCATCATCATTAGCAATGTGATATAAAAGCTCAAAACGTTGAGTTCATCCAATTATAAAAGTGACCTGCTGTTTTTTCCCTTAGTGTATACATTTGCAACCACACACAACATCTCATTGTCAATGAGATTTTTTATTTAATTTCTGTCTCAGAATTTAGTGTTAGGCCACAACAAGCATGGTGAGCCATATTTTTCACTGACTGTATGCTTCAGTATATGTGACACAACACGGCTGTAATGAGTAGATCAACTTTTCAGTTCCGTTGTGTTCCTGTTACACAGGGAATGCAACGCAGCATCCCACTGTGAACATAGCCTTACTGCTAACTGTCTAAATAGTACAGTATTTTTAAAAAAACATACTACCTGATCCGATCAGGTAGATTCCCATACCGCTGCTCCCTGCTGCTCCTTGCAATCTTTTTGTTTCAGTTTTTTTTTAAATGGCATCGACTCCGGGGTCACAACACTGCAGCTTACCTTTGTGCTCTCACAGAGCAAGGAGAGGAGGATAAGGGGTGGGGAGGGTTGGTGAAGGGTCGGGGGAGAGACAGTCAAGGGGCACAAAAAGGTGGAGAAGAAGCATTCCCGATGCCTGAAAGCGCTTTACCTTTTGCATTTATTGGGCTGAGTGGGCAATGCCTTTACCATTCCCTTAGCAAGCTCCTTGTTGGTAATGCAGCAGCCGGAGACACACACATAAGAACAGAAAGGACTCAGAGGTATGTGATTAAATGACTAACATGTCTCTGTGTCCCAGTTATTGAGCTTATTCCACCTCAGGTACACTTTAAAGCAAAGTTTCAGCCTGGCATAACATATAAATAAAACAACTATCTTCAAATGCCTTATAATAATTAAACTATACCTGAGATGAAAATAAACCAATGAGATAAACAATTGTATCTATCCTCCTACTCCTAATAATGACACTTTTTTTTAGATATCCCACAATTTTATTCTATGTTTAAAAACTTAAAGAAGTAGATAAAAAATAGTAGTTAAAATACATATGAACTATTGACTTTTTTTTATCTACCCTCTGCACTCAGAATCAGTTCTCTGCCAGGAAAGAGTTTTATGGCTCTAATTCCTTATCAGTGAAGATTATGCTATAGTCTGACTGGGTCCCGACTGGAGATAAACTATCACTTGCATACCTAAATGTTTAAATCTTTAAAGAGGAAAATAATGTAATTTAAAAAAGTGCTTCATTTTTACAATAATTATGTATAAAGTGTGAAGGATAGCGGAATAGCCGCCGCGTGCTCTGACGGCGGTTTACACACGGCGACATGTCTCTGATCTGGTTCAGCCTTCCTGTGCACACAGGCTGAGGAATACGCGCGCGCGCGGCGAGGCAGAAGCTTTATGGGAAGCAGAGACGGATCAGCTGACTCCCTTGGCCAGCTTATCCGAGGATGGAAGCGGATTGGCTGGAAGGGACTGGGCGGCGCTGATTAACGCCGCACTATATAACCACTTGTCCCTCAGTCTCACGTTGTCTGCCGTTGCAAACGCTTAACGTGTTAGCACACAGACCTCAGTCAGATCCTACAGTGTGTTAGAACCAGGACGGACCTGGGAAATCACACTGAGCTAGATTATTCTCGCATGTCTTGCATGTTATGCTCTAGACTAGTTCCGGGGTGTTGTGACTACGGACCTCACACCCAAGCTTAGGAAACTGTCTTAAATGCTATGTTATGCTCTAGACTAGTTCCGGGGTGTTGTGACTATGGACCTCACACCCAAGCTTAGGAAACTGCCTTAAATGCTATGTTATGCTCTAGACTAGTTCCGGGGTGTTGTGACTACGGACCTCACACCCAAGCTTAGGAAACTGTCTCAATGCTATGTTATATAATAGACTAGTTCCGGGGTGTTGTGATTACGGAGCTCACACCCAACACTAGGAATCTATATCATTATTGTGTATGCTAGTTCCAGGGTGCTGTTACTACAAACGTCACACTCAGGACTAGCACAGAGTATCTGTACTACCTTAGCCCACCACTAGGGTGTAGAGAGCCAGAGCCTCTCATCCAGTAGGGCAAGTTGTTCTATTAGCAGCAGGGCTTCCTGCAACCTAGCCTAGGCCCCTCTCCTAGGGAGCCTTTGGCTTACAGGGATTCACCCTCAATCTGGGGTGAATTCTCTCTACATCCTAATCTCCAGTACTACTGGTGATTCTCGCTCAAAGTGTTACTGTTATACTATACACTCGTATCTCAGGTGTCAAGAGGTTAGACATACCTGGATTATTGGTGATACTGCAGATCATCCATAATCTGGTGTATTACTGATGATTCTGCAGATTGCCAATAATCAGATTCTCTCTGCGTGTTGACACCGATCGTTACATAAAGGATTTAGTCAGTGTTTGCCCATTGTAAAATCTTTCCTTTCCCTGATTTACATTCTGACATTTATCACATGGTGACATTTTTACTGCTGGCAGGTGATGTCAGTGAAAGGAGATGCTACTTGCTTTTTTGGTAGTTGGAAACAGCTGTAAAGAGACGTTATTTCCCATAATGCAACAAGGCTCCCCAGTGTGATGTCAGAACCATGGTCCTGACATCACACTGTGGGAGGGGTTTCACCACAATATCAGCCATACAGTGCCCCCTGATGATCCGTTTGTGCAGAGGTAAAGCTTTCTCATGGGAAACGGGGTATCAGCTACTTATTGGGATGAAGTTCAATTTTAGGTTATGGTTTCTCTTTAAGGCTGATGAGAAGGAAACACGATGAGGAGGTGGCTTTTCAGAAGCTTGTGTACAGCCTTTCCTGATGCCAACAGGGCTGCATTTGGGATAGATCACTGCTCAATGACTCTTGGTAAAAAAGCAGGAAGAAGCAGTAGCATCATCACAGGCAGGGAATGTGCAACAGATGCAACAGAGGAATAGGTGACATCTCGGTTTGGAGCAGCAACCAATCCATGTTGCCGCCACTGGGGGTTTGGTTGGACACGATCCAAGGCCACTATGTAAGAAAAAAAAAAAAAAAAAGACATATTCACCTTATGGGAAAAATAGTGAGTGGTGGTGAGTGGTGAGTGGTGAGTAACTACTGACTTGAAGTGAAAGTTGTGAATATCCAAGAAATGCTCAGAAATTAATTCCTTGAATAGCCTTGAGGTCTTGTCCACGTAGAAAGCCCTGCAGTGGTACAGGATCAGATATACCACTAAGGGGGTGACAAAATTAACTTAATGTTTGGGACAAAAAAGCATGCCAGCTGGAAATCATTCGTTCTCGCCCTACCTTAAGCCACCTACAGTAGGCACACCCACCACAGGTGTAGGTGCCAGGACTCAGCAATGAGGTCTGACGGTCAAGCCTGAAAAATGACTATTTACTAATGAGTCTCCATTCGTGCGTGTGGAGAGAGAGGAATAAGTGGGGCAAGGGGGGATCCAATCATAGCACATGCCAATGGGTCTGCAACAGCCATCACAGTCTCATGGTGAGTGTCAAAACATGTAGTGAAAGAAATTGTGGACTTAGCGGGCATTACTGAGAAACAATGCTGCAGCAGAAATTCTTGTGACTTATTTAACACACGGCCGTAGGAGTGATTAACATTATTATTATTATCATTATTATTATTTATTGCATTTATAAAGCGCCAACATATTACGCAGCGCTGCACAATAGATAAATGGGTTAACATACAGGTAGAACATACGGAAACTCACAACAAAACAAGATCATGCAAATGATTTGATAACAATACAGTGTCATAGGTCAAAATAGAGACTGTTCGAGTCTACAAGAGGGGTGGTTGTGAGTAAGATTGCATAATCAAGCTGGATACATTAGGGAGGAGGGCATTGCCAGAGGCTTACAATCTAAAGGTTGGGGTGGAGACAATAGGTGTGTCTTTTGAGAGGGGGTCAAACAGAACATATTATGGTGCTGGTGTAGGGGGGTATGCGAGCGTGAAGAGGTGAGTCTTGAGAGCTTGTTTGAAGGTATTAAAGGTGGGGGCGAGTCTGACGGCTGGTGGGAGAGAGTTTCAGAGAGTAGGGGCAGCCCTGGTGAAGTCCTGCAATCGTGCGTGTGACTGAGTTATGCGTGGTGCGACTAGGCGCAGATCATTGGAGGATCGGAGGGGGCGGGCTGGTATGTGCCTGTGGACTAGATCAGAGATGTAGGTCGGGCAGGTCTTGTGCACTGATTTGTAGGCCAAGCACAGGATTTTGAAATTGATCCTAAAGCTGATGGGGAGCCAGTGTGGGGCTTTACAGAGTGGAGTTGTAGAGGCGCTGCGGTGAGAAGAATGTATCAGTCTGGCTGCCGCATTCATTACCAATTTAAGTGGGTCAGTATGGTTAGAGGGGAGGCCAGATAAAAGAGAATTGCAGTAGTCTAGGCGGAAGATGACAAGGGCGTGGATAAGGAGTTTAGTGGTGTCAGGGGACAGGTAGGAGCGGATCTTGGAGATGTTGCGGAGGTGGAAGTTGCAGGATCTGGCAATACCTTGGATGTGGGCTGTAAAGGAAAGCATGGATCATATCTATGCTTGATGAATCGCTGTGCCAATGATCTGGATTCCTGGATGAAATCACTCAAATCTGAGCAGTTGCATTGCATGTGATAAAATTGACCAACTTGTAGGACCCGAGTGGTATGCGAAGGGTGGAAACTGGCTGTTAACGTAAATCAAGAAAGGTAATTCCTTTATTGTGGACAGTCAATGTAAACCAAAGGTTCCGGTCATTATTCCATTAGTATATCATGATAGATATACTAGTACATACTTGATCATCAAACCATCCTATTTTTGAGGTCTTTTACTTCTAGATATTTTTCCTCCAACAGCAACACCTGTCTAACACACTGTACATGCTATTTTTGAGAAACAATAAACACAAGGTATTTTAATAGGTCTGAAATAAACAGCATGCATGTCAATTTTCACCACATTTACCTTTTCCAGCAATGAAGCTGTTTCCATCTTGTTAAGTCTTTCTCAGTACTCTTAGGAGAGGATAATTCATCATATATAGTTGAAGTCAGGTATGTTAGATGTAATTTTGATTCCCAAATACTTAATTGAGCTATCATTGCAGCTAAAAGAAAATATTTTGTTTTCAGCAGTTCAACTTCTTACTGAGGAATATTTATGTTCAAGTTTCTTGATTTAGCAGGATTCATTTAGTAATTACTCAGATTACTAAACCTTTCCATTGCTCTCATCAATACCAGTAGTTGTGTTCTTGGTTGTGTAATATATAAAATAATAAGTCATCTGCAAAAGTAGCCGCAACATTTTCCTGACCACCCCCACACACTGTATTCCCCACGCCCTTACAATTCATAATACCATATATTCTACATTCTGCAAAGAAAGGACTCACAAATAAGTATGAATATTATTATCCGGGTTGTAAACCCATACTCTAAACTCAAATATTCCAGTGTAGCCCACATGAATGACCAGTCTTTTCATAACTGCGAAATGGCAAATATGTTTACTCCATAATGCCCTGTACACACTGGGGTATCTCCTGGGGATCTCTGTTGCCCAGCAGGGATTGGTACACACATTCCTTTGGACAGTGGCGTAGCTAAGGAGCACTGGGCCCCGATGCAAGTTTTACAATGGGGCCCGCCAAGCACTCTATACATGACAATTGATATGGCACACCAAAACCTGCCAATAGCAACTACAGTGTCTGAGGTGCAAGGAGGGGGTGGGGAACAGTTTGTTAATTATTACCACTATTCAAAGTATCTATAGAAGTGATTATTATGAGCACAGGACCAATAGAGAGCTAATATTGTAGTTGAGGGAGGGCCCTTTGGGGCCCCCTTGGGCCCAAGGGCCCCGATGAGGTTTCTACCTCGGCACCCCCTATTGCTATGCCTCTGCCTTTGGGCTCCAGAGAACTGTCCCTATCTATTGCTATGGAGGAGGGCGTAGAAAGAACAAGTGGCTTACGAAGGAGCAGAATTCAGACCAGCTTGTGTACGTAGCTTGCCACAATAAATCACTGTCCTCACCATGTTGTTGCTAATCTCTCTACTTGCTACAAAACATGTTTGATCATTGTGAACAATACAAATGATCAGTTTCTTTCAGCACTAAATCTCTTGGGAATCAGCCTCGTGATGCCACCTCTGCTGCCTCACCAAGGGGACTTAACCCCCAAGGCCACTATGCTAAAAAAAAGACATTTGCCTTATGGGAAAAAAAGAAGTGGCGAGCAACTACTGATTTGAAGTTAAAGTTGTTAATATCTGGGAAATGCTCAGAAATGAATTAAATGGCCTTGTGTGCACATTACAAACGTGCGCACAAATTTAAACCCCAATCCATTTTTTGGTTAAACTGTAGCATCTATAATCTGAAACTACTTAATCAATCAAAAAAATATAATGCATTCATTACAATCGTGCGCACAATTTTAAACTCTAATACTAACTTTTTTTTTGTTGGTTAAGCTGTAACATCGATAATCTGAAACGACATCAATTAATCAATTTTTCCTTTTCCTAATTTTCCTGCTTCACTTTTTTAACTTTTTTTTTTAAAAGAGAGAAAGAGGGATAGATAGATAGATAGATAGATGTGTGTGTACACACACACACAAACACACACATACACACACACACACACACACACACACACACACACACACACACATATAAATAAATATACATATATATATACATACATACATAAATATATATATATATATATATATATATATATATATATATATATATATATATATATGAGACCTACACATTAATTCCATTTATAATTGATTCTTGTTTGCTTCACCGGTAATTCAGCCTCGATGTTGGCTTCTTTACTGTCTTGCTCTATTTCAACATTACTGTAACACATTTTTAGATCCTCAGGTTTGATCACAAAAATATAACCTCCTGTCTCTGGAAGAGGAGCCCCCAACTGTATGGGACACTATTACGTTTAATTCTAACCACTCAGGAAAAATCTGGAAATAGATATATTTCATGTGTTTGGAGAAGGTCTTGACCTGTCTTCGTGGCCCTTTGCATTATTTCTTCTTTCAGATTATAATGATGGAACCTACACACCACATCTCTTCACTCATCCTTTGACTTATCATAACATTTAAATGGAGGGTTTCCTGCTCTGTGAGCCCTATCTAACTCTGAGATGTAATTTTCAGGTTTTGTAATAGGCTCCTAAAATTCAGGTCTATCTCTGGTATAAAACCAGACACACCTTTCATTTAGCTATTGTAACGAATGGGGAATTACCTCCGTGGTCAGCGCACAAGATCTGCGCTGGCACTGCGGAAACCCTCCACAAACGCTTAAATAACAGAACCCAGCTTTGGTGCAATGCACCTGTAGAGAGGAATTCCCACCTGCAGATGGAGCTGTGGAGTGCAGCGGAATAAACCCTCTGCACTGCCACAGATGCCAGTTAGAAATTGTACGAAGTGAAGCTACACAGGGCAAGAAAGCCTGTCTCGAGAGAGTGAGCACAGAGACAGAATGTATGTATGTCCACCAATCTAGTTGCCAACAGGTGACAGTGGACACACAACAGCGAAGACCAAGCGAGAAAGCAATCGCAAGAATGGCGATTGCTAACAGTGACACAAGACTGAGCAAAGACAGAGCATAGGAAGGATAAAGACAGAACCAAGACAAACTGTAATCCAACACGAAGGAGCAGACAGGACTAGCTACATGTGGTCACCACACGTTAAGCGCAATAGCGACAAAGCGCGTGCCAGGCACGGTCACCGCACGCAAAATTCAACAGTGACAAAACGTACCAACCCTAACTAACACATAAACCTGACAAAGATGACGGACAAATAACGCGAACGCTTGCTAATCGGTTGCCTCCCACCAGACAACAGCAAGTGTTCGTGCTGGACAAGACAGACTAAAGGAGTAACCAGTAGCAACCAAGAGACAAAGGAGATCCACCGCCTCTACCGCCAGGTCGAATGCGATCTAGGAACGAGACCAAACGATTTACTGCCAGCCGCCGCAGGTGATAGTACAATCTCAGGGACAAGACAAAACAGCACAGGAATAAACAGTACAAATAATACAAAGCCTGACTGCACTATAGAGAATGCAAGATGCACTCCCCAATAATTAACTACACTAGAATATTCGCAAACAATCAGCAGAGGGGCTGAAACTCAAGGCAAGTCCAGCAGAACCAAACCTTTATGACCAGCAGGGAATTCTGGAAGGAAATGGTATTTATACTGCAAGCCTTCAAAGAAAGCAGCTAAGCAATTTGCATGACAAGTGGGTGCAAATCCCTCAACAGAAAAGCAACTCTGAAAGTTGCAGAGTGAAGACAGGTCTCCTTTCCAGGGACCTGCAGCATTCAGACCTGAAAAATGGTCAAAAAGCTGCCTGCCTGTGCAGACAGCAGAGCAGATTATTACAGCTATTATTGTGTTGATTATACCTATCTGCCAATAAAGAAAGCAGCACAGTGGCGTAGTGGTTAGCTCTCTTGCCTTGCAGCGGCTTAGCTCTAACTTTTCCACAGTTAAGTGTAAAGGATAGCGGAGATACCGCCGCATGGGCAAGCGGCATGGCGGCTATCTCCGCGTATCAGCCGGCGGCCTCTGCCACCCAGCTACGTGCTGCTGCTTTGCCTGGTCCTTCTGGTGCACATAGATTGAAAGCTACGCGCGCGCGCACCAGGCGACAGGACCTTTATGCAAGTAAAAGGGGAGTCGGCTGATCAGCCGGTCAGCTGACTCCAGTTGTGCTCCGGATTGGCTGAGTGACTGGGGCGGCACTGTGGAGCGCTTTGAGTATATATAGGACCTGCCTGTCAGTTGCTGGTTGTCTGCTGTTGCAAACGTTAACGTGCTAGCGCTCAGACCCTAGTCAGATTCTACAGTGTGTTAGAACAAGCTAGAGCTGGGAATTCACACTTAGACAGTTTCCATTGATAGCTTAAAGTACTAATTGCATTGTGATATCTGTGTACTATACTTTAGTCTAGATCCCAGGTGTTGAAACCAAGGACTTCACACCTAGACTAGGATATTGCTATATTGCTACTGTTTATCTGTTATGATCTTCTGCTTCCCTGACTACTCTCCTGTTTGCTGATTCGGTACTTCTGCCTATCTGATTACTGTTGCCGACACTGCCTGAACCTTAACACTGAATCAGCTTTCCGTCTTTGTACCTTATCTGTCCGTACGTTGCTGACCCTGCTTGTCTGACTTTCCTGTCCTCACTAGTGGGTCTAGTCATTAGTGAGGAATTTCCAAGAGCTGTCACCTACTCCCTAGGTGATCAGTCTTTACAGCACTGTCTGCAACACTTGCTCCTCAAGTGTCTGCTAGATGCAGTAGAGTCTTAATCACCCGCTCCACGGGTGATCATCCTTGCAGCTCAGTCAGTGGTCCCTGCTCCTCAGGTGTCCACTGGCTACAGTACAGTCTCAATCCCCTGCTCTTCAGGGGATCCTTGGCTGTAGTGTGGTCTTAAATCACCTGCTCCTCAGGTGGTTATTCTTGCAGCACAGTCAGTGGTTCCTGCTCCTCAGGTGTCCACTGGTTGCAGTGCAGTCTGAATTCCCTGCCCCTCAGGGGATTCTTGGCTGCAGTATTGTCTGAATCTCCCGCTCCTCGGGAGATCTCCTCTCCTCATTACTGTTGCACCAAAACACAATTCCACATTGGTTGTCCTGTGTCTAGCTATACTAGTATTATTGTTGATTCTGCAGATCACCACATAATCAGGTATAGCATCTGTATTATTGGTGATACTGCAGATCACCAATAATCAGAAAAATCTGTGTTGCTGACACCAATCGTTACATTAAGCCTAAAGTTGCATTCACAGTGGGACATTATGGTTGCACGTCATAAAGTCTTATAACGCAGCTTAACGCACTTCAATGCTAATCCTATGGGCCGTTCACAGTGTGACATTAAAGTCACGTTAAAAATGTTGCATTGTGGTAACTCACTGCTTGCAGTGCATTACCTCTTAACGCAGACACGTTGCGACTTTAACATTGCATTGAAACGCAACATCCCACTGTGAATACAGCCTAAATCTCTGTTTGAACGATGTAATCATTCCAAAATTGAATCGATGCTATGTTCTTTTTTTTGCAGAAATTCTGATTACCGGAAATGCCAATTACTGATTCTGCAGATTTCCGTAGAAATCAGAATTTCCGATACCGATTACTGATTTCAGCAGAAAGGGTTTTTTTTGTCATATTTGTTATATAAATTTTGTGGATGTCCGCTATTATATGGACATGCTTGATACAGTACCGAATTCTCTGATTGGACAAATACTTATACTGAGTTGGAAGCATTGGACCAATCACAGGCTTCAAAATGTTTCCATATTCTGAGGTGAACCTCTGCATTCTCTGATTGGTCTAATACTACAGTATTTCTTTGTCCTGTGGTTGGCTTAAAGTTTCCAATTTTAGGCCAATCATAACACTTGAAATGAGTAAATATTAGGTAGTATTAGACCAATCAGAGAATTGCATCCGTGTACCACAGAAATCACAATTCCACAAAAATTTTGACCAACCACAATACTCAGATACTATTGAGTTTTACGGAATTTTGTGATTGATCTAAAATTTCTAGGGAATTACGATTTCCATGGAAGAATTCTGCAGCCTGTGATTGGTCCAGGTGATTGGGCTAAAATTTCTGAGTTACGGTAATGCAGTGTTTTGGGGGAAAACGATTTCCAAGATCGATTTCCAATTACTGCTGCGGTAAGCCCATTTCCGACTGGAAACATGGAAATTGGTATTCCTTGGAGATTTTCTGACCATTCCTAGTTGGAAGTGAGTAAATGGCAGAAAACAAAGAAACACTAAAGAGAAAGGTTTTGCAACTTGAGATGCTAATATACTACTCCCTCTGTATAAATCACTTGTGAGGCCACATCTGGAGCATGGGATTCAGTATTGGGCACCACACTAAAGAAAGGACATTGACCTTCTGGAACGGGTATAAACCCGGGTAACTAAATTAATCAGAGGGATGGAAGAGCTCACTTACCAAGAAAGGTTTTACAAAATGAGCTTATTTAGCTTGGAAAAAAGGCCACTGAGAGGTAACCTGATTAACATGCAGAGGGCAATACAAAAGCTTGGCAGATTACCTTTTTTGTTCCTAGGGTTGTACAACAAACAAGGAAACATGATTTACATATGGAGGAAAAAAGCTTTTGCCATCTATTTAGAAAGGGATCCTTCACAGTGAGAGTGGTTAAAATCTGGAATATCTTACCTCAGGAAGTAGTTATAGCAAACTCTATACCTGCTTTTAAAGAGGTCTTGGATGCTTTCTTTGCATTGAAGGGCATCCACGGCTATAATTATTAGGTAATTTCCAGAAGAGTTGATCCAGGGATTTATGTGACTGCCATCTGGAGTCGGGAACAAATTTTTCCCTTTCAAGGCTACCGTATTTTCCACCATATAAGACACACTTTTTCTCCCCAAAATGTGGAGCGAAAAAGTCCCAGCTTCTTATACAACAATGGCAGGGAATCCCCGTCATTAGAAGAATGATGACGCATCATTAGAAGCCTGGCACTAAAGGAAGCCGCACGGAGAAGCTGGATGTCTTCAATCACTGCGGCTATGATGGAGGAGCTAAGCTGCTGCCACTGCAGGCATGGGGGCCTGGAGACATGCACAACGGGGATGTAAGAGGAAACGGGGGCTGACCAGAGGACACAGGAGGCTGATCAGAGGACACTGGGGGGAGACCAGAGGACACAGGAGGGAGACCCGAGGACACAAGGGGGAGACCTGAGAACACAGGGGGAGAGCGGAGGACACAGGGGAGAAATGAGGACACAGGGGGAGACAAGAGGACACATGGGTCATACAGGATGACACATGGGGACACAGGAAGACACATGAGGGACATAAGAGGACACCATTTGGGGAGGACATGTACAAGACACTCCTGATAAATGGACGCACTAGGTTTAGTTTATAATTTTTTCCCTTATTTTTGCCCTCTAAACATGGGTGCGTCTTATATTTCGAAGTGTTTTATACGGCGGAAAATACTGTAATTGGCCCAAGGTTTTTTTTGCCTTTCCATGAATCAACTGGGATACGTGCAAGTTCAGGATGGTGGTTTTTTTTTTTTTTTTTTTTTTCTGTTTGGACTTGATCGACGGATGTCTTTTTTCAACCAAACTTACTATGTAAATATGTAACTATGTAACCCGTCAGACATAGCATTGCTTTCTCAACTCTTCCAAAAAGATAGAACTGCAATAATATTCTGAGCTTTGTGAGCCATTTTGAGATGTCTGTACACTCACAGAAAAGGAAGTAGGAAATTAGCACTATGATTAATTCTTTTGCCTTACAATACACCAGTTGGACATACGCTTGTATGAATAAACTTAGTGAAACAATTGTGCTGGCCATGCTAGAACAAATAGAAGGTTACTGAATATGAGCTGCTTGCAGAGTACCTGGACTCATACTGTCCACTCTAGAATCTGCTGAGCTTTTATGTAGGTGTCAGTGAACCAAAAGTAAAGCTGGTACAGTAATGGCTCTGCAAATGTGGCACGTTATTAATTTTAATATAATGCCTAATTATATGTCCAGCTTTTGTGCTATATAGTGCGGAATGGCACTGAGCAGCATACCACCGTGTATAACAATGGCTATTTCAATCTCCAAGTCATAATTTAATTTCTCCATACAAGCACTCAGCAAAACGCACTTGCACTTTTCCAGCTACGTGTGTGCCCTCATCTGTGACACTGTGCAAGAGCTGTGACTGTTTGATTAAGACGAGCACGGTGTATTCAGCTACAGGGTTTTGTGTTTTTGGTTTAATGAGGAACTTACTCTGAACATCAATCATCTCAGGACTCCTGGCTCTGGCTGATGATATCTACATATTTTCCCCCGTGTAGGTATTAATTGTAATGATTTTACTCTACATCTTCTCTTGTAAAGCAAGGACACGTATGTGGAAAATAGATGTATGTCCAAAAGCAATTACACTTTTAGATATAACGGTAACATGAACACCTTGTAGTGGAGCTGTTTCTGTTAAGGGTGATTTGAATCCTGATGGTTTATTCTAGATGTGCAGCCCATAGAAACAAAGCAATGAGGCATGGATACTATTACATTTTAATTTTTGTAATGTTACCCTTACCGAAGCTCGGTGACTGACCAAGTCAGCAGAGGGCCCTCGTGTAGCAGATACAACCTGATATTTACTTCTTAGGAAGGGAACTCCAGTGTAAGAAAGTTAAACATTACACATTCTTGTCAGCATGCACAAAAGCATATAGAATGAAATGTTATCCTTTGCATGGCACTTTTCTCCTGTTCGACTAAATGTACTTGAGAGCTGCAGCTAGTGTTGGTGTTTCAATTCGGCAATGCGAAGTTCAGAACTCCAACAAAGGAATTCAGCACCATTTCAGCATGGAACAGCAGCATGGTTGTGTTTTATATCACTCTGTTACTTCCGGCTTTCAAGCTGGAAAAAGGAAGTATTGGAGATAAATGAAATGCACCATTCCTGCTGTTCTTTCCTGAAATAGTGCTGAATGCGTGTGTTTGTGTTCTGAACCTAGCGCCAACACTAGCTGCAGCCACTAAGGACATGCTCAGCAGGCCAACCTAGAGCATTAGAAAACGTCTTGCACAGGGACTTCTAACTGAAACCAGCCAGGATGTGAACTCTCATGATAAAGGTGGTGTCTTTAATCAGTCCACTACTATCTGCTAATGGCTTCTTCACTCATAGCCAACACACACATATTGATTGATGTATAGGATGCTGATAAGAGAGGAGCACATATACACAGCTAACAGTTTAAGGATGTTCTAAGATTTCATTATGTGGGCAGAGCCACATAATGCATAATATAGGGATGATTTAGGAAATGTATAAGTTCACTAATATTTTAACAGTTAATGAATTACTGAATAATTCTCTCTGTAAAACACATTACAGATTCAATGAGAGCTGTCAGTGGACCTCAAAGTCCCCTGTAACTCTGTCCAGAAAACTAAAATGGATATGTTTCCCTGATAACAATAACTGAGGCATCAACAAAGGATAAAATAGATTGAAAAGCATATTAAAAGGGAGGTAGTGGTGGACTTACTTCCAGATAGTCAGACTCAATCTCTAGTTTCACACTCAAGTCTAGTCTCAGACTCAAGTCTACTGTAGTTTCAAAAGAACTTTTATTTTCACAGTCACCTCAAAAATTCCAAATGCACTGAGTTTCGTGGGAGGTAAACTGACATCCTCAGGCAAAATTATGAGGAAGCAGGTTTCTCCTGGAAAACACATTGCAACTGAAGTTTTTTCAAAACAAAGGTGTTTTGAAACTAGACTTATTTAATCGGACAGTTGGACTACCTAGAGGTAAGTCCACCACTGCCTCCCTTTTAATCTAAAATGTATTTTATTCTTTGTTGGCACCTTTGTTATTGCAATCAGTGATACCTGTTGATATCAACCCTTGGTGGAGGGGTGTAACTCCTTTTTTTTATACTACAGAGAGTGACTACTTAACCTGAGTGTCAGGTCTAAATGCCCCACCTTCCTATATAGTGGTTGCCTTTGAGGTAGTAACCCTCCTTTGTGAGTAATACTCTTTTTATGCTTACTAACAACACCTTTCAGTAACAGTACATACTGCAATATATCGGGCTCTCTGTCTCTCCTCCCTCCTTCCCTCACTCCCTTTTCTTTTAAAATATGTCGTCTGAGGAGGGTCGAGGGCCAGAGGGGAGCATCAATGTTATAAACACACCACTAATTATCTCTGTCTTTTTCAGTTTTGTGGTTCGTTACACCTATGTGGTTACACTTAAGTGAAGTGCAATACCAGACAACATCATCAAATGACTCACACTTGGTTTTCTGTTATTTTATTTTGGCAGTGAACAAGTTTAACATTTAAATTAACTTAAATTGACAAGCAGAAAGTAGAATTCACAAAGGATATGGAAAAGGACGTTTACAAAATGAAACATTGAAATATTTATATTTTATGTACATTTTATATATTAACTTTTTAAGTAGGGGGGAAGCAAATATTCTTCTGACACAGTACAAAATATACTCACAAATACACACACATATATATGTGTATATCAATATCTCAAAATATGAATCCAAAATGGTTTCATCACCTAAGAGTAATCAGTGATGTCCTGGATGCAATAAAGATTTCCCATAAGTTTTTCTTATTTTTATCTAGAAAGTATAAGCAGATTGCCAGCCAAAAAGTACTTAAAATTAAGTCTTTACTAGCTAACGTTTATATGTCTTTTCTCTTGGTATTTTTTGTTTTACTTCATTGGTGCTGAAAATGTATATTTAAGGCAAGAAAAAGATAAAGGTGAGTGAGAAAACTCATCAAAACTGTCAAATGCATCCAGGCCAAAATCACAAATGATGTGCAATCTATCATGTTTCTGCTTACAGATCACTTCAGTTAGATGAATACAAATAACAGTGTATTAAAATATTTAATTTTCCAGTTTTCTGTGCATGTTTTGCACATAAAACATGTGATCTCGTTGCTTTACTCATACAGAGAGCGACATACAGGCCACTATTATGCACATTAGTACGGGGCCTGTTTGGTTGGGGATAGTCTGTAGCTGTGTGTGAAACAATATAATAAATTGCCTGTAATGATATATACAAACGCAGAGTAATGTATCACTTAGATTTGTTTAAACATGTGATCTTAGCATTCCAAGACATACACTTATATAAATACTTCTCATATATAAATAGATGTATATATCTATGTACATAGATATATAGGCAGGTATGTCATTTTCCTCTATGAAAGAAGACAGCAAAACTATGTCATTTCTATCGAGATGCAGCTATATCGTAGGTGAATTGTTGGTCCTATTTTTTGGGGAGAAAAAGAACAGCAATAAGCTTGTAATACATTTATATTGCACAAAAAAACTTCAGTTTTGCTGGTCCCTTCAGCTTTATCTTCATAGTATATATATATATATATATATATATATATATATATATATATATATATATATATATATATATATGGGGAAGGAGTGAGACAGTTCATATTTTTACACTCATTGAGAGCTGGTGGTTTCTAGTGTATTGTGTATACTACATTTTTTTTCTTTTTTTCTTTTTCACAGGACTTGGATGTTCATGTCCGACAGGGACCTCATTTTGGCGATGGAGATGGTAAAATTCTTATATCTTCCCAACAACCTGCAATGTTGCTTTATCTAGGGAAACATTCAGGGGTTCAGTCTCTCTTTGCACAGGCTCGAGTTGGGTGTTGATCTTTGGTCTTTAATTGGGTGCGGAGACATGGGGTGGATCCTGGCTGTTACAGGAAGTCAGGAGTTCCTCACACAGTGATTTTATTCTCCAGGGCGGTGAGCCTCTTGGAAACAGCTTCGAGTGAGGCAGGAGTTAAGGAAACTTAGCTGTATAGTGCACAATTAGTTAGTTACATAATGGCAAGTTCAGTTAACCATGACCACAAATAACATTGGCAGGAGAGCAGCAATCTTAGGATTTCAGCAATAATGACTCGCATATCCTTGAGATGTCCTGCAGTAAAGAACAGTTCATATAGTGAAACTTACTTTAGCTAAAGAAAAGAAATTATCTCTTCTATAATAACTATATACATTGTAATGCTATTTGTGAAATTTTATTGTGATCTTTTCCAGTTTTTATTGAGTAGCAATTTATGGACACAGTACCTTTGCACTTTCTGAAAGTGAGAACTAAATCAGAAGATGCCTCTACTAGAATCACATAACGACATCAGCATTGTAATAAGAGACACTGTTCAGTCTTGGCAACCTTCTACAAGTCCCAAATAAAGAAGAACACTGACATACATCAGCTGCACATACTGTATCTGGGCAATATATATCTGTGTCATGGCTATAGCATCAAAGCTTCCATGTATACCCATAATCCCTACTCCAAAATAGCATTCATAATTCTATTAGGACAATGCTTTACTGGATAAATAGAGTGTAGATTTACCTGGAGTCTGCCTAACACCTCCCTTAGCTATATCTAGAGCCTTTTTATAGCCCAACAAATTTTTGCCTATAACAGCATGCTTTTTATAACTAAAACTTGCTTTTTTGGCTACACCAGGTGCCCTTTGTAGCCGAATTTGGCAAATATGGGCTACACTAGGCGCCCTTTGTAGCCGAAGTCGGCATATATGGGCTACACCAGGTGCCCTTTTTGTAGCTGAATTTGGTATATATGGGCTACACCAGGAGCCCTTTTTTCCAGGCGCCCTTTTCAAACAGACGCGTTGTTAGTATATACCTTGTACTGCCCTTTTAGAGTAATTATGGTCTAACTAGTCTACCTAGGCCCATTTAAAAACGGCTCTAGGTAGTGATTTCACTGCGCAATGGGTGTTGTCTAAAGTGCAGACTGTCTCAGTGTCTCCCCTTCCGTGTGAAAGTGTTAACTGCACAGAGCAGCAAGCATTGCAGCAAGTCTGGAATAATCATCTGCAACAATTCCCAAGCAGACTGAACCAATAAACTTATTGTTGTATGTTAGCAATCCTTTGGCTAGGCTGCAGCTATCTCTGCAGATAAAGCTAAGGTAAGAACTGAAATATTATTATCAAGACCTTTTGTAACCCATACATTTGTACTGAGGCAGCAAGAGAAAATGTTCTTATTTGCTACTAAGCTTTTAATAATTATATGGGCACATCCAGATTCAGTAACGCAATTTACCGGTAAGCATAACTTATAAAGCCGAAGAATTTAAGATCTTGTTTTTATTTGATGCCACAATTGTTATGGCTGGATACTATCGCATACAGATTACAAGCAGACGGCCCCAGTGTCCTGAAACTACATACATCAGGGAAAGAGAAAACATTTTTGGTTTACTCAGTTTAGCCCTTGGTTTCAGTGGAAATTCTAGACAGTCATGGCTGGTTGCAAAAAGCAATGGGAAAACATATATTTGACAAAGTATTCAGTTACAAAATGGCTTATGTAGCACTGACTTAAGCCATAGAATTTTTTTTAAATAAAGGTGGAATTTCAGTTTAATTCCAGCTTCAAAATATACTGGCATATATTTCCAAACATGATTTTTCAAAGTTTTATGTTTTTTTAAATTACAGATGTGCTTTGAACATTCTTCCCATCTGCTCAGTAAATATTTGAATGGGTTTCCTGCGGGGGGGGGGGGGGGGGGGGTATGGAAACTGGAATTTGACATAATTTGTCTAATATGCCAGTACCATAATATTAAAAAATATGTCCTATTTTCCCAGTAGTCCAGAAATGGAGGATTACACATTAAAGTAATCAAAAGGCGTATGCTCTTGAGACTAGAGAACATTTCTTAGAGAAGTGGGATTTCTTTTGCAAACAGAAAAATACATATTCATGAAGAACTGAGAGAATGACTTTTGATTTTGTTGTTGCACTCCTCAGCATTTCTCTGAGAAATTTTCTGTACCAGAGATGGCAGTGCTTAGGAGAACTCATGGAGAAGCATGTGATCAGTTTGATCAGTTAATAGATTTGTAAGGCTCAGATTTGCTGTGATGACTTCCTGGTTTAACACATGACCATGACTAGCAAATCAGAACCTTAAAAATCTATCAGCTGATCAAACTGATCACATGCTTCTCCGTGAGTTCCCCAAAGCATTGCCATCTCTATATTCAGTACATTCAAAGGAAAGGTGTTGATTGCATTATAATTGGCACTTTCTTGTTCTCTGCATTTTGTGATGCTGAGTAACCAGCGATGCAACTAGGGATTCCTAGTTATGCTACGCCCCCACATCAAAGCACAGGAGAGTAGCCAGAGAGTCTGTGAACAGCTGGTGAATGTAGCTCCTGGCCTACTGAAATCAAAGTCTGCTACAATATCTCAGGGACACCTGTTTGGCTAATTTACCTTGTCATATTTTGAACCGCTTCTTGTATGTGTTTATAGAAATCAAGCAATCTATATTGCCTCTTGAGGAAGGCCTTGTCCTTTCATTTAGTGTCAGTATCACTTACCAGTGCTGCTGATGTGCTTGAGTGTAACATATGAAGTGTTGTGGAAATGCAGAATGGAGATAGAAAAAGATATTAAAATACAAAAATTAAATACCGGTAGGTACATCGGATCCTTGATAAATGGTTATGCTGAAAAACATTGTTACAATCACAGCTAGAAACATGCAGGCAGAAATGAATGGAAGGCTCCCAAAGTAATAAAATAGGTACAGTATCAAAATGTAATAAGGGAATGCAAGAAGATACATATGTCTTTATAGTGGCCTAACAGATAATGAATATGAATAGCAATAAATTGGCACAAAACAATTATTTTGTAAGTCCCTATGCTTACTTCTTTAGGTATTTACTGCCTGTCAGTCTATAAACTATATGCTGTATTATAGTCTTCCAACCAACACTAAATACCTGAATATGTTCCTACAGACATCCATTAAATGTTTATTATACTTATAAATCACTATTTCAAATACATTGGGGTGTTTTCACACAAAAAAATGGGGAAATTGTGCTGTCTGAGCATGTAGATTTTACCAGGAGTAATGTAGACTATGTAATCCACATTGTGTAGTTGGTGTAACTTACATTATACACACAATGCTTATGTTTTTTGTACTGTATACTGTGCATTACGCTACACAAGTGACAAACGCATTGTGTGTATAACACAAATTACACAAACTACTTAATATGTATCACGTAGTTTGAGTAATGCTCGGTATCAGCACTAACTGCGCAAGTGCATCTGGCTGCACTATTTCCAAGTTGCTTACAATTTGCCTAAAAATACACCTCAAGTCTCCTAAAAAATTACATGCTTACCTGGTAGTGGGAAACCTCTGGATGGTCCAAAGGCTTTCTGGACACTCCTTAACCTATTTTGGTTCTTGAACGTAGAAACTTCGTCCAGGAACCATGCGCGCTACCGTGCGCTCCCGCGGCCGATCGCGCGCGTGCACGCGCACTCCCGACCGCGGATTCGGTAGCCACGGAATCAATGTATCGGGCTATGGTGCCCGATCACTGATTCCTCTCCCCCGCTGAAAAAGCGACAGCTTCTCTCGGAAGCTGTGCTTTTTCTGGCCGTTCCCTCCCCGATGCGTCACTCTAAGTGTGTGTTACGCTTAGAGTGACGTCATGTAAACAAACGCATGGCCGCCATCTTGTGGCCAAAAAGTAAAACTACAACTAAAATTAAAAAAAATTAAAAACAACACACAATTACATTATAAAACTATACTTTACATCCCACCCTCCCAAAAATACCCAAATAAAATGTTTAACCACTTAACATCTCAGTCGTTTTCAGCTTATGCATCCGAGCAATGTTCACCTCCCATTCATTAGCCTATAACTCTATCACTACTTATCACAATGAACTGATCTATATCTTGTTTTTTCCGCCACCAATTAGGCTTTCTTTGGGGGGTACATTTTGCTAAGAGCCACTTTACTGTAAATGCATTTTAACAGGAAGAATAAGAAAAAAATGAAAAAATTCATTATTTGTCAGTTTTCGGCCATTATAGTTTTAAAATAATACATGCCTCCATAATTAAAACCCACGTATTGTTATTGCCCATTTGTCACGGTTATTTTACCATTTAAATTATGTCCCTATCACAATGTATCGCGACAATATTTTATTTGGAAATAAAAGAGCATTTTTTCCGTTTTGCATACATCACTATTTACAAGCTTATGAAAAAAAAATAGAGAGAAATATTTTATCTTTACATAGATATTTAAAAAGTTTAGACTCTTAGGTAAATATTTATGTTTTTTTTTTATAGTAATGTTTTTTTTGTTTTTTTTTTATTAAACATTTTATGTGGGCATTTTTGGGAGGGTGGGATATAAAAGTGTTTTATTTGGGGAAATATTGGTGTATTGTAATGTTTTTGGGAATTTACTTGTAGTTTTACTTTTTGGCCACAAGATGGCAATCTCGATTTTTTTTACATGACGTCACTCTAAGCGTACAATGTACGCATAGAGAGACACAGCTTCAGAAAGAGCGAAGCTTCCGAGAGAAGCTGTCGCTTTTTCAGCGGGGGAGAGGAATCAATGATCGGGCTCCATAGCCCGATAAATTGATTCCGTGGCTACCGACTCCGCGGCCGGGAGTGCGCGTGCACGCGCGCGATCGGCCGCGGGAGCGCGCCTGCCCTCCTTGACGTTTTTATACGTCAAGGAGGACAAAGTGGTTAATATAAAAAAAAAAAACATTACAATAAAAAAAACAAACATGTAAATATTTACCTAAGGGTCTAAACTTTTTAAATATCAATGTAAAGATGAAATATTTCTATATTTTTTTTTATTTTAAACTTGTAAATAGTGATAGATGCAAAATGGAAAAAATGCACCTTTATTTCCAAATAAAATATTGTCGCCATACATTGTGATAGGGACATAATTTTAACGGTGTAATAACCGGGACATATGGGCAAATACAATACGTGAGTTTTAATTATGGAGGCATGTATTATTTTAAAACTATAATGGCTGAAAACTGAGAAATAATGATTTTTTCCGTTTTTTTCTTATTCTTCCTGTTAAAATGCATTTACAGTAAAGTGGCTCTTAGCAAAATGTACCCCCCAAAGAAAGCCTAATTGGTGGCGGAAAAAACAAGATATAGATCAGTTCATTGTGATAAGTAGTGATAAAGTTATAGGCTAATGAATGGGAGGTGAACATTTCTCAAGTGAAAACGACGGAACGCGAATGGGTTAAAGAGAAACTGTTGCAAAAATCTTAGAATTTAAAAACACATACAAATAAGAAGTACATTTCTTCCAGAGTAAAATGAGCCATACATTACTTTTCTCCTATGTTGCTGTCACTTCCAGAAGGTGGTAGAAATCTGACATTACCAACAGGTTTTGGGTTAGTCCATCTCTTCATGGGGGATTCTCAGTATGACCTTTATTCTTTATAAAGACATTCCCTGAAAAAGATTTATACAAAGATGCTGGACAGCCTCCCTGCTCTCTGCACACTTTTTTGGAAGTTGGACGGAGCAACTGCCATTCACTAAGGGCTTTTAAAAAATAAAGAAAACCCAGAGAATCCCCCATGAAGAGATGGACTAGCCCAAAATCTGTCGGTAATATCAGATTTCTACTACTTACTGTAAGTGACAGCAACATAGGAGAAAAGTAATTTATGGCTCATTTTCTCAGGAAGTAACGTATTTCTCATTTGTATGTGTTTACATGTATTTTAAATTTTACGATTTTCGCGACAGAGGTCCTTTAAGCCCATCAATCCATCATAGGGACCCTCTTTACCTATCTGCCTCAGCACAAGATGAATTGTTTTCTCTTGACCATGCTCCTGGCTGTGAACGAGTGCATCTGTACTGGGCGTGAGAATCCATATCACGCACGCCCAGTAGAATAAAACTGGCCGTGCGTGGCTTTTTTTCTCAGTGCATGAGCGCTGGACATCCGCGGACCTTACTTGCACATAGCCAGTATAGATGCGCTTGATATAGATGCTAAGGCTGAGAGCACGGCCAGAGAATCCGATGCAACACGCTGAAGCAAGGTCTAAGAATCCTCTGGACCATCCAGAGGCTTACCACTGCTGAGGTAAGTATTGTGTTTCCCCAAAAATAGGACAGTGTCTTATATTCATTTTGGTTCCAAAAGATGTGCTAGGGCTTATTTTTAGGGCTGTCTTATATTTCTATGAACACCATATACTGATCAGGCACCTGCCCTCTCATCTCTGCACACAGCTTATAACCTTCCTGTATGCTGTGATGACAGGACAGTGCCTGATCAGCACTGCTGTGTCCCCGCCGGTGCTGGCTGCCTCTCCCTCCTATGCATTGTACTGTACTGTACTGGAGCTTGTACCATATTGAAGCCAATAGTCTTGCAGGCAGGACCATGGCTCTGTTATTGGGCAAATCACTGCACTCGCTGAGTAGTAGCGAGTGCAGTGATTGGCCCAATGATGGAGCCATGGTCCCGCCCACAAGACTATTGGCTCCAATAGAAACAGAAGTTGCCCGAAGCTGCGCTGGGGACACAGGCATGGAGTTGGAAGACATCGGAGGACACATGGCAAAGAGGATAGACCTGGGGACAGCTGAAAACACAGGGGACATCAGGAGGACATGGGGGGCAGGGAAGACACAGCAGAGCGCAGGATACAGTACAGTAATACAAGTTGCCATACTTTTCCCTACAGTAACTGCCACTAGAGTTTACTTTCGGTTTAGGGCTTATATTTCGAGCATGCTTGAAAGTTCAGCTAGGGTTTATTTTCAGGTGATGTCTGTGATGTCTTATTCAGATTTTTTTTTACAACAAAGAGATTCCTTTTTTCATTTATCCATTTTGCTGGACTATTTTCCTGAACTATAGAGCTTTGCCACAGCTTCACATTGTTAAGATATGTACTAGTTGTTCTAACCTCTACTGAAAATTTGCATGTCTGGCTCATGTTTCAGGTATATTAATAAAGCAGCCACAATGCTTTAATGCACTGCCTACACTGTCTGTGTTACAGGATGATTACCACACTCAGTAGAGAAAAGCATGAGTAATAACCAGAAACCTAACCTGTAACCAAAAAAAAATAATAATAATAATATAAAAAAAAATCTAAGCACCAAAAAAGTAAGAAAACGGACTGCATTACTTGCCTTATCTCTCCCTGCTGGCTGTTTAGTACAGTAAAGCATAAAGATGTAAGTAAAACTGCAGCTTGTGTGGATTTATCATACTTGTTTGCCTTTTTTTAACAGTTCGATTTAACATCCAAGTCTCAACTTAGCTTAAGATGATATTTTATTAATGTATATTTGAATCGCATACTGGATTCTGAATCCAAATTGTGAGAACTGTCCATGAAATAACCTAGATTATCCCAACTACCATCGCTGTTTCAATATGGTGTAGAAGCTTTTGTATGAGCGGTGGAGACACAGACTCCTGCAGTGCAATTTTAGCAATGGAACTTATGTTATAAGTAGTGCATGGGTTATAAGCTCACTATTTAAATGTACAGTAGCATATGTGAATTTCGGCCGCCATGGAAAATCAGGCACCGGAGCAGTGCTGATAGTAGAATATAGGTAAATTTACAAATGTTCTACTATTTAAAGTGTTAATTTTAATTAGTAAAATATCAGTAATTGTTACCCATGTTTTACTATAGCTAAACCTAACCCTAGTTTCACACAGAACCCTCCACTACCAATGCCTAACCCTAACCCCCCTAGTGCTGCCTAACCCTAAGACCCCCCTCGAGGTGCCTAACCCTAGCCACACCCCCTACACAAACCCTCTTCCTGGTGCCTAACCCTAACTGCCCCCAGCACAATAAAAAATGTGAAAAACAAACAAAAAACTATGATCATATGGCACCCAAAAAAACCCTCAATTTTTTTTGTCACCAGCTTCGATGGCGTAAAAACAGAAAAACAAAACTTGCAAAAAACGATGCTTGATTTTCCCATTTGGCACCGGCTTGTTGAAATTTTCAAGTCTATGACAGGCAGCACCCAATTTGTCCAGAAGCCACATGCACCCAATTTGCCTGATACCCTCACAGTGTGTGAACTTGTGAGCGATAGTTCACTTATCTTTGTCTTTGCCTGCAATGCTGATTAAAAAGTTCCATAATTTACTTGTTAAAAGAAAGCCTAAAAATCACACTGCCATTCTATATGTAGAAGCTGCTGATTACTCTGTTCCCCTGCTGTGCTTTCACCGTAAGTGCCGGGCAGCAACATGGCTATAGCTGTTAAAGCCAGAATCGTCTGCCTTGTTTGTAGCAAGTATATGTGTAGAAAGATGATCAGGGCTTATGATATGTCTCTTCACACTCTATGTGAAGCATCGCAAACCCCGTTCCTCCCTGCAGAGAATTCATACTTGTCACAATATGAAAAGGATATTTTTTCTTGTTAATGACTGGATGAGTTCCTCCACCTTGGTCTGGAATTTCACAATGGCTTCACATTCACAGGGGTTCTCTTCTGCTCATTCATAAAAAAGTAATTGGTTATTAAGGCAAGTGCTCATTATTACCAGTGGATTCTAGAGCATGTATTTTTTCCTACTGAATTTTTTGACTTACCCACACAAATTTTCATTTGAAGTTTCTTGCCAATTTCTTTCATGGCTTTGAAGTCTGCTGAGTAGAAATAGTGTTCATTGACAGGTTCCGAGGCGATCATCCTGAGCTCATCCTCCACTGCATTGCCCACACCGACAGCATACATCTTGTAACCTGCACAGCATTAATGGACACTATTTAGCTACCGTATGACTTATTGCCCGAGAGTGGCTTTAGATAGAGGTATACTAGAGAAACCATATAATCTTCAGAGTCAATGGCCCATATGCAATTCACTTTTTCTCCATCTTCCCCTAGTAGATATTTTCATAACTTGTCAATAAAATGGCTTTTGAACCACCAAAAAGCAAGAAAATAATCAAAATAATTTTATTAATACTTTTTCACCCATTTTTTGGTATTTTTTTTATTGCAGAGCGCTGAAAACTTATTTCAAAGAGAAGTTGAAAAAAATATCTCTTGGGAGAAAACTCAGGAGAAAAAGTTAATTGTCTATGAGCCATTGAGTTTATGTTGGCCGAAAAAGTTATTTGCCTATGGGCCATTGAGTTTATGTTGGCCATAGGCCATATTAACAGTTGTTAGCAGTACAAACATGGAAAATGCAGCTCTGAACGAAAAACATAGGCCAGCAGGTAGCTTTAATATATATATATATATATATATATATATATATATATATATATATATATATAGGGACATATCCCTCTGGCTACATATACTGGGCACATATACCTCTGCCTATATATACTGGACACATATCCCAGTGGCTATATATACTGGGCACATATCCCACTGGCTATATATACTGGGCACATATACCCCTGCCTATATATACTGGGCACATATCCCACTGGCTACATATACTGGGCACATATACCCCTGCCTACATATACTGGGGACATATCCCACTGGCTACATATACTGGGCACATATACCTCTGCCTATATATACTGGGCACATATCCCACTGGCTATATATACTGGGCACATATCCCACTGGCTATATATACTGGGCACATATACCCCTGCCTATATATACTGGGCACATATACCCCTGGCTATACTGTATATACTGGGCACATATACCCCTGGCTATATATACTGGTCACATATACCCCTGGCTATATATACTGGGCACATATACCTCTAGCTACATATACTGGGCACATATACACCTGCCTACATATACTGGGGACATATACCCCTGGCTATATATATTGGGCACATATACCCCTGGCTACATATACTGGGCACATATTCCTCTAGCTACATATACTGGGCACATATACCCCTGGCTATATATACGTGGCACATATACCCCTGGCTACATATACTGGGCACATATACCCCTGGCTACATATACTGGGACATATACTGGGGACATAAACCCCTGGCTACATATACTGGGCACATATACCCCTGGCTACATATACTAGGCAACTATACCTCTGGCTACATATACTGGGGACTACTATACTCATGGCTACTTATACTGGGGACACCTATAGACCCGGCTACCTATGCTGGGGGTACCTATTTTGGAGGAACTGCTGTCAGATTATCTGCATTTTTGTGGAACCGCTGTTATGTATTTTGGGGAACAGCTGCCAGATTATGTGTATGTTAGGGGAACGGCTGCTGCCAGATTACGTGTATTTTGGGGAACTGCTGCCAGATTGTGTATGTTTGGGGGACCACTACTGCCAGATTATATGTCTTTTGGGTGTTACGTGGATTTTGGGTGATCCGCTGCCAGGTTTCGCGTATTTTGGGGAACTGCTTCCAAATTATGTGTATGTTGGGGGAACTGCTGCTGCCACATTGTCTATTTTGGGGGAACCACTTCCATATTATCTGTATTTTGGAGGAACTTCTACCAGATTATGTGTCTTTTTGGTGAAATGCTGTCAGATTACATCTATTTTTGGGGGATACACTACGGCAGAGCTCAAACTTCCTCGGCAGACCTTTTACATCACTGCTAAGGTCATGTATATTTGGCCCCAACCCATAACCACGCCCACACTATGCTTGACCACGCCCATGTTATGCTTGACCACGCCCATTTTTGGGGCGCGCAGTGGTTTTCCAAGTGAGTCCACTCACTTCTTTTCCCAGGAGTAGACCCCTGTATATATTTATATATATACCTACTCACCTTGATATCTTAAAACATGACATGGCCTATGTAAGAACTATTGGGTCTGTTGCTAAGCAACCAGACAGATTTTTTCTGGTTTCAGTGTTTCTGTGACATCTGGTATTGGTCTTCCTTCTTCTGAATGTTGGTCTAGTGTGATATGTCTTCATTATCTTGTCCATGTTAGTTATAAAACTGAATCTGAGCTATAAGTATCACTAAAGCTATTGCTGTCTTCAGATAGCATGCCAAATATATTCCTGTATCCAGTTTAATACTCATTATTATGATTACTGGTGTGTTATTGATCTGTGGCTGTCACTTTGTTTTTCTTCTAGGATCATAGTGACCACTGGTTTATGGTCCTGACTAGTTACTGGTGACACGGCTTGGTATTCCTCCTGTTTTAATGCCTTGATTATGCTTGCGGTTGATGCCTGCTTCCACTTGCCTATTTTCCTGCCCCTTTTTGAGCCTGATTTTGAACTGGTTGACTACACTCTTGTTCTTGAACATCTGCCACATTATCATAATTCTCATTTTTGAAAACTACTGGTCTTAGAAGCAGGAGATACATGAAAGGATGCCTTCCATCAACCTTAAGGTGCCCATATGTGGTACAATTTTTCTTTTTTTTTTTCGATTAGATAATTTAATTTGATTCTTCTGTTAGATCGAATATAAAGATTTTTCCAGCATGTCTGATCATATCTTTCTCGAAAAATTGGAATAATCGTTCGAATTTCTTGATCGCAAAAAAATTTTCAACTTTCATTTGATTTGATCATTTAGATTGAATAAACGGGAAAATCGAACGGTTTTATTGTATCGTGTATGGGCGCCATTAGCCTTTCACCCAGGTATGTGAAACTGACTTTTGCTGTTTGCTATCCTTTTTGTAACTCTTCCAGTCTTAAATGACAATTTAAGTGATCATCCACATACAGAATAATTCTATTTTTCTTCAAGATTTGTCTACCTTTGTGCCCTAGGCGACTCAGAGACCCATATAAAATTAACTTTTTCTCCTGGGTGATATTTTCTCAACTTAAATGCATTTTAAACCATCAGCAATCAAGAAAATACTCAAAACACTTTTAATAGTACATTTTAACCTACTTTTTGGTACTTTTTCAATGGCAAATGGCTGAAAATCTATTTTAAAGAAAGGATAGAAAAGTATTTCCTAGGCGAAAACTCAGGAGAAAGAGTTAATTGCATATGGGCCATAATAATGTCAGAAACTTGCACTGAAAAATTAAGCTAGAGGAACACATAACTGAGATGCAAAGGTGGCAGCAGCAATAGAATTCATACACATCTGCTTACCTAATTCTTTGGCTTTCAGAGCAACATCATTAATGTAGTCCTGGGAACGGCCATCTGTAAATACAATGCCAACTTTGGATACACCTGGTCTTCCTCCATTTGAAATGGTAAAGGTATTGTCAATCAGGTACTTAATGGCTTGACCAGTCATAGTGCCTTTCTCCATGTAAGACATCTTCTTTACTGCAGATTTAATGTCTTTCTTGCTGTTAAATCTTCCCAAGGGGAATTCCTGTCTTACAGAACTGGAGTACTGAACTACTCCTACATGTGCCTTATTTTGTCCAATATCCAGGGACTCCACAACCTGGTTTATAAAATTCTTGACCAGTTCAAAGTTTTCCGGGCGCACACTCTTAGAACCATCGATCAGAAATGCAAGATCTATAGCCGATGCCCCACAAGCTAAACAGAAATAGCAAAAATGTTAGCATTAGATTATGTAATGGAATCTTTAAGAGATTTAAAGCACAAAACAAAATATACTTTAAAAAAAAAACAATCAAGATTTTTTCTTTCCCCTAGTCTCTTACCATTACATGTCTTGCCATCATCATTTAATGTGAATCCATCTCTGCAGGCACATGTGTAAGATCCTGGTGTGCTTACACAGATCTGTTGACAGTCATGATCACCAGTAGTGCAGAGGTCAATCGTTTCTGAACAAAAGTAGATACAGATTTACTGTTTCATATAAAATGACTGAATAAAGATATAATACAATATCAGCTAACTTACCACATAATGCCTCCTGGAATTTTTTGCTGAGCTTCTCGATAACACTGTAACTTTCTACATAGTCTACATGTTCATCCAGAGGCTCACTGGCAATCTGACGAAGGGTAGCCATATCAACACGGCCTACTCCTATGGCAAACAGCTCTAGTCCGCTCTCCCGTGCTCTAGCAGAAACATCTTTTATGCCGTCTTGAGGTCGGCCATCTGTTACTACTATGGCTACCTAAAACCCAAGGAAATAACCAAAATACAGTGAGTACACCAACACATAGAACACATCATGAAGATTTGTGATACACCAAAAATGTGATATATTTTTCAGAAATGTGGGAATATATATACAGTGTATATATATATATATATATATATATATATATATATATATATATATATATATATATATATATATATATATATTTATTTAACCTTTTTGAACAGTGCTAGCTGTCTGGGTATTATTAGACTTCTCTTTTTGACTTTCATTTGAAGTGAGTCACTGACTCTGAATGAGTATTGCTTGTACCATACTTTCTGGTTGATCTTGATGGTCAAACCCAAATAACTATGTAGCTATGATTCCACTTTGCCTAATTTTGTCTAAATAAGTTAAATGTTTGCTGCAGGTGATTGATTCAGAAACTACTAAAGAATGTGGATGAGTAAACCAACATTTTTTTTACCACTGAAAATAAACAGGTTCTCCCAAATGTATTTTCATTTTTTGCTAAATTAAAATGCATTGCAGTTAATGTGGAAGTGATTAACCTTTAACCAGCTCCCAACCACCTAACACTGATTAGGGGACCGCCTAAGGCCAGAAACCAACTAGGAGTGATTTTCTGAGCGCTTTGTGATTTGAAAGCTCTTGCTAATGTAATGCTATGGTTGTGATCCCACTTGAGTGATGTGATTTTATAAAAATCCCCCATAGCATTGCATTAGCAAGAGCTTTTTCAAATTACTAGCGATTAGAAATCGCTCCTAGTGGGTTTCTGGCGGGCGGGAGGGCGGGCAGGATTAGCAGGGAACGCGCACTTGCGTGCACTTTCCCTGCACTTCAACAGAGCGGGGATCTGTCATCAGCCTGCCAGCCGCAATCGGAGCTGGCAGGCTGAAATAAAGGATGCAGGATGCAGACCAAAGCATCACTTACACTTCAGCCTCTCCCTTGTGTCCGTCCCATTTTTTTCTTCTCTAGTGGCCAGTCAGAAGTTTTGATTACTTTTGATATCTCACTTTTAGAAATACAGAGCACCGAATATTCAGTCAGTGCCACCCTAGAGGTAGCTATGAGGGAGTGTATGTTGTGATTATTGTGACTACAATCGCTCCATATGCATTAGGAAAAGGCTAGTTACTGTCTCTGTTCTGACTTATTGCTTTTTGGCATATGCAAAATACCAAGCAAGACAAATTGATGCAAAATTGAATTTGAATAGTAAATAATTAATACATTATTAAATAAGAATCAAATGGTAGTGGTTATAATTTAATTTACTATTCAATGGTGTAGTCACAGAATAGACATATTCTAATGTCAAATGCACAGCTTATGCCTTGTTCATGGTCTATCTATCTATCTATCTATCTATCTATCTATCTATCTATCTATCTATCTATCTATCTATCTATCTATCTATCTAGCCACACACACACACACACACATCATTGACTGGCTAAATCAAAAGGTCAGTTGTTAAAATGAGAGGTGCAGAATAATTTTTATTGGAGATACATGGACTTTGACATGTACTGGCATCAGAGGCAAGACAAACTGAATAGCTATGGTGTAGGCTTTTACTGTAAATTGGCCCCTAAATGTTTATATAAAGATAGATTTGACAGTAACTTCCTTAATCTTAGGCCCATTCGGTCACTTAAAATTGTCCATCAAAAGGATTTACGTTCAACCAAATGCAGTAAAAGACTTTACCCTGAACGTTTAAAAAAAAAAAAAAAAGGAATTCAAAGTCAAGTCAAATAAAAGTATACAATTTTTAGACAGCTATTCCTCCACAAAGGTTTGTGTGTTTCCAAACCCAGTTAATCTACACCTGAAAGGAGGCCCATTCCTATCCCTGTTCACTTTCAGCTGATAGCACCTCTGACAGCTCTCTCTGTAAACCTTATCTAAGTTGCATTCCTTAAACTGGATGTTTTCGAGCTAGGGAAACATCACTGACAATGAAACACAAAGAAGTGTACAGGACATGACATTACTTGTTTCTGATATGTGTAAATGTCAAATTGATACTCAACACCGTAGACATCACAATCATGTAACACACTACAAATTTGTGACGTCTGCACTAATAAGTCATTGGTGCTTTTAGCCAATTCATATCAGTAAATTCTTTCATAGATCTCATAAACACTTAAGCTGACCATCAAGAATGAGTGGTTGTTTCATAATGCAATGCAAGTACATTGGTGAATCTATCTTATATTACATACTGGGAAAATTGCATTTCATGTAACTATAGGATGTTTATTTGTTTTTATTTTATTTTACTTTATTTTACCTTTGCACCATTTATTTATTTATTTTCTATTAGGTTTAGCAGTTAAACTAGATGTGTTTGAAAAATAACTTTTTTTTTTAAATCAGGAAAACAATACTAATGTTTGTTTAATATGTAGAAGTCTACCTGCTGCTTTGACTGGCAAGGTATTGATATTTTATTTTTATTTTTCTTTATTTAGCTTCATTATCTTCCATGGTGCTTTTCAGTTGAAATACAGACACAAGTGGGCGCCATAAATACATACATAGTTTATGCATAGTTTTACATCCAAACAAACTTTTTATGCTTTTTTATGCTTTGCTGTTAAATAATAATAAGAAGCTAAGTCCAAGGTGAACAAAGTGAACAAAACCTTGTTTCTGTTCTTTTAGAAGCTGTTATCACTACAGTAAAAACAGGATACCAGGGGTGTAATTAGAAATCACTGCCCCCACCCCTGCAAAACTGTAGATGAGCACCCCCTCAAAAAAAACAAAAACAAAACAAAACAAAACCAAAACAAAATAGAAATTGGAAAAGCAGGCCAGGCAGGATGTTAAAAAGAAAAATGTACAGTATAGGTAGCCAGGTATAGGTGCCCCCAGTATAGGTAGCCTGGAATAGGTTCCCCCGGTATAGGTAGTCTGGTATAGGTGCCCCTAGTATAGATAGCCTGTATAGGTGCCTCCTGTATTGGCAGCCTGGTATAGATGCCCCCACTATATGTAGCCAGGTATAGGTGCCCGCAGTATAGATAGCCAGGTATAGGTGGTTCCAGTATAGATAACCATGTATAGGTGCACCCAGTATAGATAGCCAGGTATAGGTGCCCCAGTATATATATCCAGGTATAGGTGGTGCCAGTATAGATAATCAGATATAGGTGCCCCCAGTATAGATAGCCACTCAGCCAGGTATAAGTGCCCTCAGTATAGGTAGCCAGTTATAGGTGCCTCCCGTATAGGTAGCCAGGTATAGGTGCCCCAGTATAGATATCCAGGTATAGGTGCCCCAGGGTGATGGAGGGATAGCAGTGGGCACACACAGCTGCAAGAAGGGGGCCCAACTGCCCCACCTCACTCCTCTAGGGTGCTCCCCCCTCTAGAAATTAAAGCAGCAGCTGGGCAGGGAAGGCAGACTCACATCTTGCATTCCATGCGACAGAGCTCTGTTCTTCTCTACAGCACCGCACTTTACTTCCTGATTAGCTCAGGAAAAGTACCTTACAGTAGCACTGAGCCGCTTTTACATGGCATTTTACTCTGTGCATGAGCAGCTTCATGCCACTATGCAGGCGCGACCATCCTGGCACCTGAGCAGTGGGGCTGTACAAGGAAGTGTACATGGCCATGAAAAAGAAGAGGGTCCCAGCAAGCAGTGGAGGGCTTGATGGAGATTGGGGAAACCTCTTGAACATTTTCCCTCTACTGTGTATTCTTTTTTTTTTTTTTTTAACTTCAGATTTGCTTAAAGAGGAACTCCATTGAAAATAATTTCATAAAAAACTGCTTCATTTTTACAATAATTATGTATAAATGATTTAGTCAGTGTTTTTCTATTGTAAAATCTTTCATTTTCTTGATTAACATTCTGACATTTACCACATGGTGACATTTTTACTGCTGGCAGGTAATGTCAGTGGAAGGAGATGCTGCTTGCTTTTTTGCAGTTAGACCCAGCTGCAAACAGTTGCTATTTTTCACAATGCAATGAGGTTCACAGACAGAAAACTGTCAGGACCGTGGTCCTGACATCACATTGTGGGAGGGGTTTTACCACAATATCAGCCATACAGAGGCCCTAATGATCTGTTTGTGAAAAGGAAAAGGGTAAATGAACATGTGCACTTCTCACCTTCCTGATGCCTGGTGATCTGAGGCGTGCCCCCTCAGACTCAGTGAACGCCTGATTTATGGCATATTGAATAGCGAGGCCAGTCATTGTTCCAGTAGACAGCGGTGCAATCTTTTTGACTGCCTGAAGCAAGGCAGGCTTAACTTTGTGGGATTTGAGGGAGAATTCATTTTTGACCGCACTGGCGTAATTGATGACACCAACTCTTGTGGCATTTGCACCAACATCCAGAGACTCGATAACTTGAGACAGGAAGACCTTGACTTGTTCAAATTCAGAAGGTCGCACACTGCGAGAGCTGTCTATGATGAATACCAGGTCAGTGGGATGCGTCCTGCAGTTTGGATCTTCATTGAATGAAAGAAAAGAACAGGCAGGATATTGTCTGAGCGATCTTCAGTTTTTAGGCACAATTACAATTTTACATACATTATATCTACAGCAAACACAATTATAATGCCTATCATAAAGATATAGTTTAACATTGATAAGCCATGTCAAACTATAAATAACTAAGAAAAGAAATGCAGGTTTGTGGGACAAGCACACTGGCAGAGCCTCAGTCATCCTGTACTATAATCTGTATACATTGGGGAGAAGAAACTGATGTACAGCACCATGACCAACAACGCAGTGCACCTTACCAAGTTCCAGTATCAGCTAGGATACAGAGAGAAAAAGCTGTTGTGTGCATTAGTTTAAAATTAACAGCAAGTAAAATCCATAGGTCAAGCAACAAAACCGCAGCCAGTAGAGTAAGTGTACAGGCAGTAAGGGCCCGTTTCCACTATAGCGTTGCGGAATCGCCGGCGAATCACCGCAGGCAAATCGCATGCGGGTGCGATTCCGCATGCGTTTTTTGCCGCGATTTCGCATGCGATTTCGTATAGGTAAGGCTGTATGCGAATTTAACCATGTCACTGCCTGTGTAAATTAACATTACTACCTATGCGAAATCGCATGCGAAATCGCGGCAAAAAACGCATGGGGAAAACGCATGCGATTTCCCTATTAAATACATTGCGTGCGATTCGCCTGCATTCCACACGCAGGCGAATTCTGAGGGCCCTACCCTGCAGATTTTTTCTGCACAGAAAAACGTGAGGGGAAACGCACAAGTGGAAACAGTCCCATCCACTTGTAATGACTGTGCGAATCCGCATGCGATAGTGGAAACGGGGAGCAAACTGCAAATCGGAATCTGAATTGGATGTAAAAACTGATTAAAAAGCGGAATCTGAATCGGAATCACTTGCAGTGTGCAAGAGGCCTAAGAGGGTAGACAGCTGTCTTCGGGACCCTTGTTGCTTGGCTTATGGTTTTTACTTCTTACCATAAAAGTTAATTATTTAATGATGCGCGACCGCTTTTTCTCACTATTTGCTGGCTGTACTACAACCTGCAACATATTTAGAAGGTTTGAGAACTGGAGTATAGAATATAAGAATTGTAATTGCAATCTGTGATGATCATATAACTAATATTCATTTCATGAGGAATCTTTCTGAACAGTGATAATATTTGTAAACACAAAGTCCTGTGATTATCTTTTCACTGATCTAGGACATACATAATGGTGCCCACTAATGATACAATCCTACCAACTCTATGTTATATGACGGGCCAACCTGAAATAACCATTTTAAGTATATTCACTCAGTTTACCCTTCTACTACATTGATTTGGTAAAGGTGGGCACTAACGATACAATTTGCCAATTGATCAATTATGAACGATTCTTTGCATGAACGATTGGAAATGATCATTTGGGACCACTAATGGACAAAGATCTTCTAACTAATCCAACCAGATTGACGGGATTAAATTGAAAATCGGATTGATTTTATTAATTTGATAGGATTGGTTAGGAGATTTTTGTCTATTCGTGTTCCCAAACTATCATTTTCGATCATTCATGCGAAGAATCGTTCATAATTGATCGTTCGGCAAAGTGTATTGTTAGTGGCCACCTTAAGATTGTACACTGAAGATTGTATCATTTGTGGGTTTATGCATGGCTACACTTGCTATTCTACCCTGCAGTAAAGGTCAGGTTAGGCAGTGGCAACTGGCAAGCTGCATCATAGTCTACGCAGTCCAATTCATAGTACAGTATTTGTAACCTGATCTCCATATTAGGTACCACAAAGATGCCAGACATTTTTCAAGCTCCAGAGTTTTGCCTAAAAGGGTTATGTTAGAGAATAAGTGGTGTATCAAATTTGGGTGTCAGCTGCTTGTTAGTACAGCAAAGTCTCCGGTATCTAGCACAGGTGGGGATTGCTTGATGCCGGATACATGTACTTGCCGGTTGCTTGAACAACTGGCCGTAAAAGCACAAATGCAGCTGAAAATACTTACAGAGCTTCCAGCGCCGTGTTCTACCCTTTCTGTCACTCCCAGTGGCTTTCCTGCGTCCTCTGTGTACGACTCCCGGCATGTCACCTGACCTGTATCGGATCATGTGACACGCTGGTAGCCTTGCATGGATGCCGGAAAGCTGAAGGAAGCTGCAGGGAGGGTAAAAAACAGTGCCTGGAGGCTTGGTAAGTATTTTTTGCACTGCAAAACCCCCAAAGCACTGTCCCCGTTTCAGGCATGCGGGTTAGCTGAGACTTCTGGTTGCCTGAGTTCTGGTTACTTTGCTGTACTCATTTTACTGCATTTACACCACATGAAACACATTTCTACTAAGTAAATATGATTAAAAATGATATGACAACATGAAAGTAAGTTTCTGAAAAGAATCATCTGTTAATAGCTAATACATGATATACAATGAGCCTACATCTATATTTGTATAGACTGTAGCCTTTAAACCACACAGGCAAAGTGTTTGAATAAAATTCACATTCACCACTTCTAAGATGTGCTATAAGCAGACAGACATCAACAAAACTGTATGTGAATGCTTCAAATCAATATCATTTTATCGATTATACTCACTTTCAAAGGGCAAGAAAATGTAAAGTGTGATTATATGAGGTCCTTAGGGAATGACAGAACTTATAACAGCTTCTCTTCTCTCTCTCTCTCTCTCTATCTCTCTCTCTCTCTCTCTCTCACACTGTCATCTATTTTCTCTTGTCTGTATACAACAAGCTAAGCATAGTGAATCCTGTGTTGCATTAAACTGAAGTGACTAGTTTTAGTGGACTGCATTATTGTTATGAAATCTCACTACTATGAATAATAATAATAATAATAACAATAATAATACAAAAGAATTGTGAAAATCCTTATGAGTGAAAAAATAATATTGATAAAATGTTTGGTCTTCTGAGGTAATAATATTATGAAGGGTCACTCAGCAGTGCATAGTCCATGGTATATACCTGTTTGAATAATAATCTAATATGATAGGTTTTATTGTACATTGAAACACATTGTTTTTCATAATGCCCCTTGAAGTGCATGTGTATTTATTAAGGATAGTTTTTTTTTTTTTTTTTTTTTTTTACTTCTAAGGTAGGTAATGCACACATTTCTTTTATAAAATTGTCATTGTGAAGCCTATTTGTTCAATGTTTGAGTAACTGTATTACCAACAGTGCAATAAAGCTCTCTCTGTGCTGCATGCCACTATGCAAAGCATTACGGTTGGTACTGAAACATTAACTTGCAGCAACTTTGTAGACATCCCAAATCCTTTATTATTTGTGCAGACTCTAACTGTGCCTGTACATACCACTGGCTGCACCAACACATACAGTATGGGCTAGTCTTTACGCTATGCATGGGTACTGTACTGTACTACCAAAAGTGCAGTTATTCTTACACACTTGATATCACCATAATGGCTGATGCTGAGAGAACACCTAGGGCAGCTTTGGAGAAACTGGCAATACTTTATAACCTATGATATGCTAGCTTTGACCATGCTTGTGACGAACTCCTGGAAGCAATACTATGCTATATTTGTTTTACAGTGAGGATTGGTTAGCACCTAACATAATGTGGCCAGTTAGGATCATACAGTGCTTGGCATCATTTTATACACTAACTTCTCTCCTCTCTTTATTGTTAACTGATGGCCTGGTAGTGGTAAGTGTAATGAAATAAATTACAATAACTTTCTCCACTGTGCTCCAGAGATCTACACCTTAAAAATGTTATTGTCAGAACCGTGCTAGACAGTAGCTACAATGACTTGTCAGAAGAAAATGTGCTTCTAAAATGTTTCCACTGTTTACAAAGGATTCCCTCTCCCACCACTGGTTGTACATTATCTTCGCATCTTGCTATACTTCCTATCACCCCTGTTATCTGCACCTTAGCAAATACTGATTATGCAGTATGTGCCGGTGAAAAGTCATTTCTGAATGTAAATAGTGTTATGCCAGTTACTTAAAACAGAGCCAAATTCAGTAATATGAGTATATTGCATTGTTGAGCAGACTCTCATTACAGGACATTTCAACATCATTTAAAGGGAGCCTGGAGTGAGAGGGATACGGAGGCTGACATATTTATTTAATTTTAAACAATACCGATTGCCTGGATGTCTTGCTGCTAGTAGAAGGCGACAAAAAACACAGGGACGCCAGGAGCCCAATATCGTGTATTATCGTCAATCAAGATGGTCAAGATATAAACGATAGGTAATATACTCACAAGTGTGGGTTGCCAAAATAGAGCAACCACCTTTAGTGCATGTGGAGAAGGACCGTCTCCACTCGGCCTTTATTGGTCGCTGCTCCTAGAAAAACGCGTCCTACGGAAATGTAGAGGCGCAGCCCCTGGCAGAATTGCTAGGGTCACGAGTAGTAGATTACAAGGGAAGGAGGCGCCCAAGGGATGTATGTGATTCCTTAATTACTAGGTAGTATATATGACAATTTGATCGGGTAAGTAGAGAATACTCTTACCTGTAGTAAAGGTAGAAGACCACTGGTATAAATAGAAATAATTTATTAGATAAGATTAGCACCTTGACAACGCGTTCCGCGACACAGTCGCTTCCTCAGGTCATGTAAAGTGCTCTATAGTTGTGATAGATAGTCTGGATGTCTTGCTGATCATCTGCTTTTAATACTTTTAGCAATAGACCAGGAACAAACAGGCACATGAGGTGTTTCTGACAAAAATCATCCAAAGTTCAGCTGCATGTGTCTTTCAGAGGTGTGATTCAGACACTACTGTAGCAAAATATATCATATCAGCAGTACTGCCAGGCAACTGGTATTGTTTAAAAGGAAACAAGTATGGAAGCCTCCATATACCGCTTGCTTCAGGTTCCTTTTAAGTGTAAGCACACTACATTGTTTTCACACCACACCTTAGCTTTTTCTCATAATTTGGTCTCATACACAGAGATAGTGGGCGATTCACATGATCAACTTCTTGGTCAATATGCCTACTTTAAAGTAGCAATCGATGCAGTAGCAATCTGATCAGATATTAAGCAGAAATGTGATTTGAACTGATCATATTCACTGCTATTATTTGCTTTGTCTTATGTGACTGGATAGTGTGCTGGATAAGGGCTCTGCCTCTGACACAGGAGACCTGAGTTCAAATCTTGCCTCTTCCTGTTCAGTAAGACAGCATCTATTCAGTAGCAGACCTTGGGAAAAGCTCCCTAAAGGTGGCCATACACCATACATTTTTTTAAATATCTGTTCAATTTAAGAATTGCAATCAATTTTTCTGACTGATTGTAACATTTCAAAAATATGACCAATGTACCACCACACATGTTCAATTTTTCCCCAGTTATGATAAAAATGATTGGAAACTCTGACAAAATTGCTAGGGTGTGTATATTAATACATTGACAATCTAACACACACCATACAATCTTTAGAAAGATTGAAGTAAAATATCTGGCATTCGGGATCGATAAAAATCGAAGAAAATGGAAAATCAGATCGGATTTTTCAGTCGAATGGAAAAAAAGCTTTTGTTTTTTTCGGGAGATCGATCGTTTTTATCGAATTGCCGTGAAATCAGATCATTTTATTGTATCGTGTGTGGCCACCTTAACACTGCTACTGCCCTAGTGGCTGCAGCTTTGGCGCTATGAGTCCACTAGGAGAAAAGCGGGATATAAATGGTATTTGTCTTTATATCAAATGTACAAAACCTCTGCTTTTCCAGTGAACTAAGTGCCAACACAAGCAGATTTTCCGCTTCTCCTGAGGATGGATATCAGTTTTCCCCTGGAAACTGGTTAAACATTATAGCTTGATCATAGAGGAAGCAAATGACTTCAGATAGACTTGAATAAAATGACTAAATATCCATGTAATTGATACATGGATGGCTATTGCTGGGTGTGTAGCCAGCTTTGAGATAAAGAGCCATGTGCAAAGTGCAATAACCAACAATCAGCATTTTGTCTCTAGTTTGTAAGTCCACTTTTTTGTTTGCTGCTTATTTTAATATTATACCGCATTACAAGTTCAAATACATTTAAAAAGGTCACTTTGAGGAACAGCGGCAACAATGAAGTATAAAATAAATTAAAAAATATTTAAAATTGATGGGGTTAATGGTGGTCTTACCTCCCCACAAAAAGACACAGTAATGTGTAATATATAAATTAGATTTAATTCTTACTCCAAAAGATCTGCAACGCGTTTCGCGGGTCTCACGCCCGCTTCCTCAGGTAAAAATACAAGAAGGAGTAACTCTAAGAGTGTCTAGATGTGGTATAGCGCCCACTCACATTTAAAAAGGGTTTAGCTTGAGAAGTATCTATTAAGTCCAGAGTTCCCCTGCAAGAGTATTTGTATCACAAATGTTATTAAACTTACTATGCTGAAGCTTCTGAAATATCTAAACTTTGTGCAAATACACTATTTGGAAAACTCTGCTGAGAACTTTCAAAAACCTCAGGTACTTACCCTTTTGATGCACTGGAGGGGCCCCAACTGCAACATAAGTACAGCAGCTGATGAGCAGAAGAGTGGAGAGTAGACAGGTCTTCATGATGTCCAGAGGGGAGTCAGAAAGAAAAGTGAGGATGATGGAATGGGTATTTTGTGTTGAAGGTATCTAACTTAAACTCCTCCAGGTGTGCCTCCCAGTTAAATGACATAGAGGGGTGGGGAGGGTGGGGATAAACTCGAGGGAGGTGAATTAGGAGGAGGACGATTAGTGGAAGTACATTTATGGTTTTATAATATTGGTTTTCAAAACATTCCAGTTAACTCTTTCACATGCTTTGGGACTCCTTTAGGACATCAAAAACATACTAGCCACAGATGTATAAGAGATGGCCCTATATGTATATCAGAGCTATCCAGTGCTGAAACTCATGGGGCAGCTGAACTGGTAAGGGCACCTGGAGGACCAGCTGTGCAATCTGATGATTACCAGCCTGACATGTGAATGATGGCACGGACTACCTGAATGCTGCAGCTGCTTATTTTGCTGCTAATGGGTTAATCAGGTGAAAGCACCTAAATGAGAGCCTTTCAGTGCGTTTTATAAAAAGAGCCCTGTATCTTGCCGAGGAGACATAAAGATCTCTGTTCATGTTCAGGTCTAATTCCAGCTTGAGCACACGGCATTTCCCCAGCTCAGTGCACCGCAAGTCATGGCCACAGGGCTGCAATGCACTAAGGCACTCCGCACCACTCCAGCCATATAGCTAAATCATTTCTGAGCACTACCTATAAATCAGCACATAACGAGTTAAATTATAACTGCAGCTCGGAAACACATTATTTTACTGAAAGGCTGCACTGTAGCACTTTACTTTTATTTGACATCCCAAACAAAACAGCAACTGTTCACATTTATATATACAGTACTCACAAGTCTTCCTTTCTGCTCAGGCAGTAGCTTTAATCACTTTGTATACTTTACCTTTCCTCTTTTCTCTCCATATGACTACTCCCTATATTTAACTCCTGCCATCTGCAGTCAATCCAACATTTTTTTTTGTGATCCTTGATAGAAAGCCTTGGTGTTGAAGGAAATAACTCAAAGTCTGTGGCACTTTGCAAAACAACTTATATACAATTATACAGACAAGGTAAGCCATGGTGAAAAAATTCAGACACTTAACTTGCAAACTAGTTCATGAAAAACATAAACATTACCATATATTAAGTAAAATTACATCTACAGCTGTAATGTGTGCATTGGACTTGATTTACTAAAACATTAGGGGCCTGGAGATCATTGGTGACCATAAGTGGTCCAGCAGAAAATTTGTCAGATCATTGGTGACCATAAGTGGTCCTGTAGTACTGTGTCAGATCATTGGTGACCATAAGTGGTCCTGCAGAATTGGGTCAGATGTATTAAAAACGGTCAGCAATTAGATGGCAGGACTTTGCTTCCCTCACCTAGATCATATTTCTTAGCTTGTGTTGCTAGGAGATTAGAGAATTAGTGGATCTTAGAATATACAGTAGTTGGGTACACACAGCAAAAATCTGTAATATCACTGCTGGCATTTGTACATGATGATAGTTCTACAACTGAAAGCTCAGCAATTTTTGGTATGGGCAGATATGACCCAGGCAAGGGGTGCCAATCCTAATCTAATAGCAGATTTAAAAAAAAATCCAGACAAGTTTGCAGAATCTTGTCTTCACAAGAGGTTTTATTTTTGTTTTTTGTTTTTTTAATCTTTATTATGTTTTTTTTCCCCCAGACAATGCACCACCTTCCCCGCTCCCCCCTCCAAGAACAAAACCAGAGAAGCACTTTGCTCTAACCAAGCACTATGCTTTGGTAGGTTTGCTAGGATCCCAGAATATCTACACCATCTCTACATTATGTTTTCTCACAAACTCAAGCCCAGTGATGTTATAACCCAACACCTATATAGCATGTTGAAATTGTAGTCAATAACAGGAAATGCTGTGCACAACATTACATAGATTCAGTGCCATTTCAGCCTATTGGCACTCCAGACAATGCAAGAGTCGCCTCCTCCTCTCTCCCTCCACACACACCACACCTCATACCACACACACTGAAATACACAGTACTGAGCACTCACATATTTAACGGTAAACATTACATTTATACGGGATACATTAATGGTAGAACAAGAGAAGCACTTTGCCCTAACCAAGCACTTTACTTTGGTAGATTGGCAGTGGTTTTGCTAGGATCCCAGAATATCTACCCGTATATTCCGGCGTATAAGACGACTGGGCATATAAGACAACCTCCCAACTTTTCCAGTTAAAATATAGAGTTTGGGATATACTCACCGTATAAGACTACAGTGTCAGTGATCCTATGTTGGCTAATATTTTCATGGTGGCAGGTTTGAGTCCAGACAAACAGTATTTTGAACAATTACATATTTAAACACTTTGGGAAAGGCTATTGTTACTATATACTGTAGATGATTTTTTTTTTTGCTCGACAGGGTCGGAGGAAGGTTTGAATACATTTTTTTAATAGGCTCAACCTCCACCATGTAACAATTAGATTCACTCTGGAATTGAATCTTCATAATCTCAATTTCCTTGAGGTTGACATTTTGCTGAAAGAGGGGGCACAGCAAAACCACTTTCGGATGCAAACCAATAGAAATAATGCTTTATTGGAAAGCAGTTGCCCCCTCAAATCACTAATACAGACAATACCAAAAAGTCAGTTCCTAAGAGCTAGGTGAATTATATCCAATGATGAGGTCTACTGGGGTCCGGGAAAACGATTGGAGATTTTGTCTTGGGGTCAGGGAAAACGATTGGAGATTTTGTCTTGGATTCAGGGAAAACGATTGGAGATTTTGTCTCAAGAGGTTATGAGAAAAGGGATGTGGTGTCCACAGCAGAGATGGTTGCTGCATTAGATATAGATGTGTAGTTAGGATTAGAGGATTAAGAGGTATAACTGATTTCAACTCATGATAATTAAGCTCAACTGGTTTACACTGGTTTACTTGATGCTTGGAGATTTGTGAAAGAGGATCCTCTCTTGTCAAAATGTTTCAATCCCTACTGTCTTTTGTGTACAGAAAAGGTAGAAGCTTAAAGGATATTATGGCCAAAGCAGACATTAACCACCTTACCCCCAGCCATACGGATTTATCCGTCCCTTTTTCCACCCTGTTACCACCAAAGGACGGAGAAATCCGTACCTGACGCCGCTCCCGCCGCTGTCCGCGCTCCCGCTTGCTCGTCCGTGCGCCCCGGCGCTCTTGCATGCCGCCGCCCGCTCGCCCGGAGATCAATGAACGGGAAAAACCTTTCCCGTTCGTTGATCTAAGCCCCCCGCAATGATCAGCTGCTTCTACAAGAAGCAGCGCGATCATTGTGAAAAAAAAGTTGCCCAGCCTCCCTGAACTTCCTGCAAGCGTACTTCCTATACGCTTGCAGGTCGCATAAACAAAAACTCACTGTGGCCATCTTGTGGACAAATAGTAAAACTACACCCTAAAGCATTTTTCATATACAAATACATTAGCTATACATTAAAAATGAACTCATTACCTCCCACACTCCCCAATTTTTTTTTGTAATAAAAAAAAAAAATACAATTAAAAAAAATACATAAATAGTTACCTTAGGGACTGAACTTTTTAAATATTTATGTCAAGAGGGTATAACACTGTTACTTTATAAACTATGGGCTTGTAATTAGGGATGGACGCAAAACTGAAAAAAATAACATTGTGATAGGGACATAATTTAAACGGTTTTATAACCGGTACAAATAGGCAAATACATTTCATGGGTTTTAATTACAGTAGCATGCATTATTTAAAAACTATAAAGGCCGAAAACTGAAAAATAATAAATATTTTCCCACATTTTTTCCTCTTTTCCCATTAAAACACATTTAAAATAAAATAATTCTTGGCATAATGTCCCACCTAAAGAAAGCCTAATTGATGGCGAAAACAACAAGATATAGTTCATTTCATTGTGATAAGTAATGATAAAGTTATAGACGAATGAATGGAAGGAGCGCTGAAAGGTGAAAATTGCTCTAGTGCTCAAGGGGTAAAACCCAAAGTGGTGAAGTCGTTAAAGGTATACTGAAGCAAGAAGGATATGGAGACTGCCATATTTATATCCTTATAAAGGTGACCACACACGATACAATAAAATGATCCGATTTTACGGCAATTCGATAAAAACGATCGGATCTCCCGAAAAAATCAAAAGCTTTTTTTTCATTCGACTGAAAAATCCGATTGGATTTTCCGTTTTCTTCGATTTTAATCGATCTGGTGTGCCAGATATTTTTTTTCAATCTTTCTAAAGAATTATTAATATACACACCCTAGCAATTTTGTCAAAGTTTCCAATCATTTTTATCATAATTGGGGAAAAATTTAACATACGTTGGTCATATTTTTGAAATGTTACAATCAGTCAGAAAAATTGATTGCAATTTTTAAATTGAACAGATATTTTAAAAATTGTATGGCGTGTGGCCAGCTTAAGCCATACCAGTTGCCTGGCTGTCTGTCCTGCTGATCCTCAGCTTCTAATACTTTTAGTCGTAGACCCTGAACAAGCATATGCAGATCAAGTGTTTCTGACATTATTGTCAGATCTTACAAGAATAGCTGCATGCTTGCTTCTTTTGTTTTTCAGACACTACTGCAGCCAAATAGATCAGCACGGCTAATAGACAACTGATATTGGTTAAAAAGAAATAAATATGGCACCATCCATATTCTTTTCACTACAATTATAGCTTGTTTTTTCCGCCACCAATTAGGCTTTATTTGGGTGAGAATTAATTTATTCTAAATCCATTTTAACAGGACTAGTAAAAAAGAAATGGAAAAAAATCATTATTTCTCAGCTTTTGGTCATTATAGTTTAAAATTAATACATGCTACCATAATTAAAACCCATGTATTTTATTTGCCCATTTGTCCCGCTTATTACACCATTTAAAGTATGTCCTTAGTGTTATGTATGGCGCCGATATTTTATTTGGAAATAAAGGGGCATTTTTTCAATTTGCGTCCATCACTATTTACAAGCTCATAATTTAAAAAAATATATTAATATACTCCTTTGGCATGCATATTTAAAAAGTTCAAACCCTTAGGTAACTATTTATGGGTTTTTTTTAATTATTGTAATATGTATATTTTTTTTTTATTAAAAATTTTATTTGGGTATTTTTTGATGTGGGAGGTAAACAGCTAATTTTAAATGTTAAAAATGTATTTATTTAATAAATAAAATGGCCACAGTCAAAAAGTCCTGAGAGCGATCGATCTCGCTCCCAGGAAGAAGAATGAAGATGGGGAACTTTTTGAACTCAGAAAAAGCGCAGCGTCTGATGAGACGCTGTCTGCTTTTCTGCGGGGGGGGGGGGGGGGGGGGGCTTCGATCAATGAAAGGGATCTATAATCCTTTTCATTGAACGCTGGGCTAACGTCCGGCAGCGGGAGCACACACGTGAGACCCCGCGGGAGCGCACACAGCCCAACTGGAAGAGATCGTTTGTCCAGTTGGGCTTAAGTGGTTAAAGGATACCCCAAGTGACATGTGACATGATGAGATAGACATGGGTATGTACAGTGCCTAGCACACAATTAACTATGCTGTGTTCCTTTTTTTCTTTCTCTGTCTGAAAGAGTTACATTCCAACTATAAAACACTTTCCTTTTACTTTCTCTGTCTGAAAGAGTTAAATTCCAACTATTAAACACTGTCCTAGCAGAAAATGGCTTCTGAGAGCAAGAAAGAGATCAAAAGGGGAACTAAAGTTGAAGAGAAATCGAGAGCCCAATATGGTGTAGTATGTCAAAATTGATTGGATAAATGAAACAGTGAGATGGTAATACTCACAAACACGGGTTACCACCTAGGTAACCACTCATTAGGCAGGTGAGGAGATTAGACCTGTCCTCACTCAGGATTAAGAAGTCGCTCTCTGTAGATAGGAAGAAAGGGGGTAGATCACCCCTCCACCTGGGGTGGAATCAAATATATTGGTAGGTGAACAGTACATACAATTTTTAAAAAATTGCTGGGAGGAAGTGGTGGACTCGCCTCCGTTAAAGCAGACACCAAGGAATGTAAATGTATAGATATACACATTTATTGAAAATACCCCAAAGATGCAACGCGTTTCGCGGGCACAGCCCACTTCTTCAGGCAATAAGCAGGGGATAAACAACAGCAATTCAGTTATAGCAAGCAGAGCACCTCTGTGAGAAGTGGGCTGTGCCCGCGAAATGCGTTGCATCTTTGGGGTATTTTCAATAAATGTGTATATCTATATATTTACATTCCTTGGTGTCTGCTTTAATGGAGGCGAGTCCACCACTTCCTCCCAGCAATTTTTTAAAAATGTTATGTACTTTTATCCTTCTGGCGCCTCTGTTCACCTACCAATATAAAAAGGGGAATTTCTTATCAGTGAGGGTCACACTCTAGTCACTTCCTGTCTGAGTCAGGACTGAGTCAGCCACTTACATACCTGATATTTAACTCTTTCAGGGAGAAAGAAAAAAATGAACACAGCATAGTTATTTGTGTTCTAGGCACTGTACATACCCATATCTCATCAAGTCACATGTCACTTCGGGTTCGGGTATCCTTTAAGAGCGAGCCCAGTAGAACTACGTTCACTCCTAGGAAAATGGGCACATTCCCTTACTTAATCTGACAAAACTGTTGGAACATCCTTAGAGGTAGCCATGTGATCCACTCAATGAAAGGGGCAAAAATTAAAAATAATACAGAAACAAGTAGCAGTGTAAATAAAAAGAAATGTATTTCCCCATAGGGCGACATTTCTTTGAGTGCCAACAAGCTGTAAATGACATTAGATGGTGTGTACTGGAGAAAGTATCAGTGAACCTGGACTGTGAAGCTACGCTCCTGAGAAGGGAGAGTTGGTGGATAGATTTTTCAACACTTACCCCTAATGGTTTAAACCAGGACTTTCACTTAACCACTTCAAGACTGCAGTGTTAAAGTCCCCCAAACGACCAGGCCTTTTTTTGCTGAAATGGCCACTGCAACTTTAAGGCCAAACTGCAGGGCTGCACAACACAGCACACAAGTGATCTCCCCCCCCCTTTTCTCCCCACCAACAGAGCTCTCTGTTGGTGGGGTCTGATCGCCCCCCGCATGTTTATTTTTTTTATATAAATATTATTGTTGGTGATTTTTATTTAAAAATCACTGTTTGTTTAAATAAGTTCCCTACCTCCCTCCCTCCCTCCCCGCAGCCAGCCAATTACGGCGATCGGTTGTCATAGGCTTATGCCTATGAGAGCCGATCGCTCTCTTGTCCCCCAGGGGGACAGCCGTGTGACACGGCTGTCCCCAGTACAGCGCTGCAGCCGATCGCAGCGCTGTACACAGAAATAGACGGCGATCTCGCCGTCTAACAGTCTCCCGAGCGGCAATAGCCGCTCGGAGACTGAAGGCGGGGCGGAACTCCGCCCCCAAGCAGGAGATGCGCGCGCAGCCTGCGCGTGATCTCCTGCATTAGCTGGCCCCAGGACTTTACGCCAATTGGCTTTAGGCGGTCCTGGGGCTGCCGCCGCGGCCACGCCCATTGGCGTGACGCGGTCGGCAAAAGGTTAAAGTGTTTTTTATGATTGCATTTATCGTCCCCTGGCTTGAAATTTAGCATACTTCTCCTTTAAAGGGAACCTGAAGTGAGGAAAATTATTTAAAATAAACACATGACGTAGCTGCAAATGAATATTTTATACTAACCTCACCGTCAGTTCCTCTCAGAAGCTTACCATTTTCTTCTTACAGTGTTTCCTTCCAGTTCTGACAATATTTTGTCAAGAACTGAAATATACCAGTTGCTTTCAGTTATATATCAGCAGCTGTCAGTTACAACTGAATGTGCAAGGTGATGTCCATGTTTCCCCATGGCTGAAGTGGGTGATATTACAGTTTAACAGTGTGCTGACCAGGAAGCTGTTAGAGGGTAATGACCATTTTTAAAATGGAGGACAGAGAAATCCATTGATCACAGTGGACAAACAGGGTGCAGGAGAGGAGAAAGAGATTGAGTAGTAGACTACACAGGAGGTAAGTATGACCTGTGTATGGTTATTTTGACTTTTGATTTTCAGTTCAGGTTCTCTTTAAAGCAGGGTTGTCACCATAAAAATCAAATTTCAATAGCAACTGGTCTGAGTGTATTAAGTGATAAAGATCCTAATCCTGCATTCAAAACTTTCAAAACTTTTTCTGCTGTTATGGTTTGGAGTTATCACATACCTTAGGGTGCTCCTAAGGTGTGTGATAACTCCACTAGCCCTTTAATTGCCATTGCCAAGCAGTTGCATGCTGCGGGGTCTTTTTATCTATAATATATTCCTCCTCTTCCCTTTATTTCCCCAACCGTCTAATGAAATAAGACAGTGCACTTCCTAGTGTAGACCTTAGTGGGAGTGTCCGAAGACTCTGGGAGGAGGACGGGTAACGAATACACAATTAGGAAGAGAAGAAAAAAGAGCAAGAGAGGAAATGATGTCAGGAGGTCAAAGGTAACCAAGATGGAAACTGCCTAGAATAGGATTCTCTGCTTTTCTTTTATACAATTTACAGGAATCATAACATGGACAGTGCAATACATCTATTATGTAAGTAGAACTAGTATTTATCTACGTATATATGTGTTTTTTATTCCTAGGATAGAATGGTGTCACTTGTTCTTTAAGACTTGACAAAGGCCTGAGTGCTGAAACATGGGTATGGGCTATAGTTGGTACTGGGTCCCATGTATACTGAGTTTAGGCTATGAGGGGCAATGGGTGCCATGTGTGTGCTGGCTATGGGAGAGTACTGGGTGCTATGTGGGTGCTAAGTGCAGGCTATAAGATAAAACTGGGTGCCATGTAGGTGCTGGGTGTGGGGTATGCGGGTGCCATGTGTGTACAAGATGTGGGCTATGTGTGTGCTGGGTACCATGTGGGTGCTTGCTGTGGACTGTGCTGGTGCTGGCTACCATATGAGCATGGCTGGGCAATGGCAGGTATTGGGTGCATGTGAGTGGTGGGTGTGGACTATGTATTACTGGGTGCCATGTTAGTGCTGGCACTTACATTTCCCTGATGCTACTGGTAGTCCCTGGTGCTACTGGAAAAAGGAGAGATGTGGAGGGAAGAATCTCTTCCACTTCTCATCCACTGCTTTCATTGGGCCTGATGCACTAAAGTACAGTAAAGTGCATGGCAATTTTATTACTAGCATGGGGGAGCACCAACCATTAACTCATTAGTGACACATGCATTACTGTGCTAACATGCTCATTGCTATGGTACTATACATAGTGTATGTCCCTTTCAGGATCTACGTATTATTGTGTAGCCCCAGTATGAATTCATGGAGCTCACCATCTACAGTATATATCTGAGATCTCTACCAGGTGACTGTGCTTCTACCAAATGCCATTGTAATCATTGTGAAAATGCAGGAGCTGAGGATCACTTTCAAGGAAACACTCAAGTCTGCACAAGGGATTTAAAGGTGAATAAATGTGTTTATTTACAATAATGCTAGACAAATACACACAATAAAATATGTACAATCATACAAATAGGATACATGGTGCACCACACTTTCCAGAATACCACCTTGACTATTTAAGTGAGTGTGCCTCTGTATGCTGCTAATACAGTCTATTTGCTGAAGCCCTTTGTGTGCTGTCTCTATTTGTTCTAATAGTTCACGGTTTTGCAGGAGTGGTGTACCTGCAGGAGTCGAGCACCGGCACTTAGGGGGAGGAAGTGTGCATATGATATATGCTGTAATGCCCCTGGTCTGGTAGTACATCCAGTGTAATTCAATGCGCCCCTAGTCTGATGGTAAATCTAGTGTAATGTGTGCCCCTGGTCTGATGGTAAATCCAGTGTAATGTAGTGTGCCCCTGGTCTGATGGTAAATCCAGTGTAATGCAGTGTGCCCCTGGTCTGGTGGTAAATCCAGTGTAATGCAATGTGCCCCTGGTCTGGTAGTAAATGCAGTGTAATGCAGTGTGCCCCTGGTCTCATGGTAAATCCAGTGTAATGTAGTGTGCCCCTGGTCCAGTGGTAAATCCAGTGTAATGCAATGTGCCCCTGGTCTGATGGTAAATCCAGTGTAATGTGTGCCCCTGGTCTGATGGTAAATCCAGTGTAATGTAGTGTGCCCCTGGTCTGGTAGTAAATCCAGTGTAGTGCAGTGTGCCCCTGGTCTCATGGTAAATCCAGTGTAATGTAGTGTGCCCCTCGTCTAGTGGTAAATCCAGTGTAATGTAGTGTGCCCCTGGTCTGGTAGTAAATCCAATGTAATGCAGTGTGCCCCTGGTCTGGTGGTAAATCCAGTGTAATGTAGTGTGCCCCTGGTCTAGTAGTAAATCCAGTGTAATGTAGTATGCCCCTGGTCTGATGGTAAATCTAGTGTAATGTAGTGTGCCCCTGGTCTGATGGTAAATCCAGTGTAATGTATTGTGCCCCCGGTCTAGTGGTAAATCCAGTGTAATGTAGTGTGCCCCTAGTCTGATGGTAAATCCAGTATAATGTAGTGTGCCCCTGACCCAGTGGTAAATCCAGTGTAATGTAATGCAATGCGCCCCTGGTCTGATGGTAATTCCAGTGTAATGTGTGCCCCTAGTCTGATGGTAAATCCAGTGTAATGTAGTGTGCCCCTGGTCTGGTGGTAAATCCAGTGTAATGCAGTGTGCCCCTGGTCTGGTAGTAAATCCAGTGTAATGCAGTGTTCCCCTGGTCTCATGGTAAATCCAGTGTAATGTAGTGTGCCCCTGGTCCAGTGGTAAATCCAGTGTAATGTAGTGTGCCCCTGGTCTGGTAGTAAATCCAGCGTATTGCAGTGTGCCCCTAGTCTGGTGTGGTAAATCCGGTGTAATGCAGTGTGCCCCTGATCTGGTAGTAAATCCAGTGTAATGCAGTGTGCCCCTGGTCTGGTGGTAAATCCAGTGTAATGTAGTGTGCCCCCGGTCTAGTGGTAAATCCAGTGTAATGAAGTGTGCCCCTGGTGTGATGGTAAATCCAGTGTAATGTAGTGTGCCGCTGGTCCAGTGGTAAATCCAGTGTATTGCAGTGTGCCCCTGGTCTGATGGTAAATCCAGTGTAATGTAGTGTGCCCCTGGTCTGGTGGTAAATCCAGTGTAATGTAGTGTGCCCCTGGTCTGGTGGTAAATCCAGTGTAATGTAGTGTGCCCCTAGTCTGATAGTAAATCCAGTGTAATGCAGTGTGCCCCTGGTCTAATGGTAAATCCAGTGTAATGTAGTGTGCCACGGTCCAGTGGTAAATCCAGTGTAATGCAGTGTGCCCCTGGTCTGATGGTAAATCCAGTGTAATGAAGTGTGCCCCTGGTCTGGTGGTATATCCAGTGTAATGTAGTGTGCCCCTGGTCTGATAGTAAATCCAGTGTAATGTAGTATGCCCCTGGTCCAGTGGTAAATCCAGTGTAATGTAGTGTGCCCCTGGTCCAGTGGTAAATCTAGTGTATAGCAATGTGCCCCTGGTCTGATGGTAAATCCAGTGTAATGTAGTGTGCTCCAGTCCAGTGGTAAATCCAGTGTAATGCAGTGTGCCCCTGGTCTGATGGTAAATCCAGTGTAATGCAGTGTGCCCCTGATCTGGTGGTAAATCCAGTGTAATGTATTGTGCCCCTGGTCCAGTGGTAAATCCAGTGTAATGCAATGCGCCCCTGGTCTGATGGTAAATCCAGTGTAATGTAGTGTGCCCCTGGTCAAGTGGTAAATACAGTGTAATGCAGTGTGCCCCTGGTCTGATGGTAAATCCAGTGTAATGTAGTGTGCCCCTGGTCTGGTGGTAAATCCAGGGTAATGCAGTGTGCCCCTGGTCTGGTGGTAAATCCAGTGTAATGTATTGTGCCCCTGGTCCAGGGGTAAATCCAGTGTAATGTAGTGTGCCCCTGGTCTGACGGTAAATCCAGTGTAATGTAGTGTGCCCCTGGTCTGGTGGTAAATCCAGTGTAATGTAGTGTGCCCCTGGTCTGATAGTAAATCCAGTGCAATGCAGTGTGCCCCTGGTCTGGTGGTAAATCTAGTGTAATGTAGTGTGCCTCGTTCCAGTGGTAAATCCAGTGTAATGCAGTGTGCCCCTGGTATGATGGTAATGTCAAGTGTAATGTAGTGTGCCCCTGGTCTGGTGGTAAATCCGGTGTAATGTAGTGTTGTAAACCCCCCCAAAAGAGGGTTACAGATTACTTAAAGAGAAACTCCGACCAAGTATTACACTTTATCCCAATCAGTAGCCTGTCTGGGAACCTTGCTGCATTGTAGGAAATAGCTGTTTACAGCTGTTTCCAACTGCCACAAAAGCAAGCAGCAGCTACATCACCTGCCAACAGTAAAAATGTCACCATGTAATAAATGTCAGAATGTAAATCAGGGATTTAAAAGATTTTACAATGGGCAATCACTGACTAAATCATTTATACATAATTATTGTAAAAATGAAGCACTTTTTGTATTACATTATTTTCACTGGAGTTCCTCTTTAACCACTTAAGCTCTCAGTCGTTTTCACTTTATGCATCCGAGCAATGTTCACCTCCCATTCATTCGCCTATAACTTTATCACTACTTATCACAATGAACTGATCTATATCTTATATAGGAGAGAACAGAGGCGCCAAAAGGATAAAAGGGGTTTTAACGGAGCTTAAAGGCCAAAAATGTGGTAATTAGAGGAGGCAGTGGTGGACTTACCTCCTCCAAGCAGACACAACATGACTGTACATTCAGTCTATTTATTAACGAACTCCAGATAAAACAAAGCAACGCGTTTCACCGGTCAGTGCCTGCTTCCTCAGGCAATAGAAAAAGGAGTTACAGCATCTAGCAAAACAAACAACATTTGGCACCTCTGTCGGCTGGTGCCGAGTGTTGTTTGTTTTGCTAGATGCTGTAACTCCTTTTTCTATTGCCTGAGGAAGCGGGTACTGACCCGTGAAACGCGTTGCTTTGTTTTATCTGGAGTTCGTTAATAAATAGACTGAATGTACAGTCGTGTTGTGTCTGCTTGGAGGAGGTAAGTCCACAACTGCCTCCTCTAATTACCAAATTTTTGGCTTTTAAGCTCCTTTAAAACCCCTTTTATCCTTTTGGCGCCTCTGTTCTCTCCTATATAATATTGTATCCACCCTGGGTGGAGGGTTGCGACCCTTTTCTACTATCTACAGAGAGCAACTTCTTATTCCTGAGTGGGGTCAGGATAATCTCCCCACCTGCCTTTACAGTGGTTGCCTATTGGTGACCCATGCTTGTGAGTATAACAACTATTACTCTTTGTCATTATCCCCTTTGTCAATACATACTACACTATTGGAGCTCTTGGTGTTCCTCTGTTTATCTCGTTTGATCTATATCTTGTTTTTTCCGCCACCAATTAGGCTTTCTTTGGGGGGTACATTTTGCTAAGAGCTACCTACTGTAAGAATAAGAAAAAAACGGAAAAAAAATCATTATTTCTCAGTTTTCAGCCATTATAGTTTTAAAATAATACATGCCTCCATAATTAAAACCCATGTATTGTAATTGCCCATTTGTCACGGTTATTTCACCGTTTAAATTATGTCCCTATCACAATGTATGGCGACAATATTTTATTTGGAAATAAAAGACCATTTTTCCCGTTTTGCATCCATCACTATTTACAAGCTTATATATAAAAAAAAAAATAGAAATATTTCATCTTTACATAGATATTTAAATAGTTTAGACCCTTAGGTAAATATTTATGTGTTTTTTTTATTGTAATGTTTTTTTTTTTTTATTAAACATTTTATGTGGGTATTTTTGGGAGGGTGGGAAGTAAATAGTGTTTTATTTAGGGAAAAATTTGTGTAGTGCAATTTTTTTTTACATTTAGGTGTAGTTTTACTCTTTGGCCACAAGATGACAACCTTGAGTTTGTTTACATGACGTCACTCTAAGCGTACAATGTACGCTTAGAGGGACATAGTCTCAGAAAAAGCGAAGCTTCCGAGAGAAGCTGTCGCTTTTTCTGCGGGGGAGAGGAATCAGTGATCGGGCACCATAGTCCGATTCATTGATTCCTGGGCTACCGAATCCGCGGCCGGGAGTGCGCGTGCACGCGCGCGATTTGCCGCGGGAGCGCGCGGAAGCGCGCATGTCCTCCTTGACGTTTTTAGACGTCAAGGAGGACAAAGTGCTTAAGCATTCCCATGTATGTGGTGCCTTTAAGACTAAGTCCCATGCTGCTAGAGCCAAAACGGCGCATAAGAAGGGCCAGTAAATGAAGGAGAGGTCGCATAGACTGTTGCCAAGCAACCACAGTATGCAAATTAGGGGAATTTGCTGGGAGCCCAGACCAGCGCAGAGAAAGGCCGTAGCAGTCGCCCTGAAGCTAAGGAGACCTGGCAGCCATACAGTAAGGACAGCGGCAGTCGGCCGGACAATACCCGGAGCCAGAGGTGGCAGACCCGGACTAAATCTTTACCTAAAGACATTCGCAGTCAGATGAGTATAGGCCTGAGAGCCACATCTAAGCCATAAAGTGTGTACAATTAGTAGCCAGTGTCCAGGGTCACTTGCTGATGATAGCAAACTACAACCTGGAGAGGCCCAGATTGTATCCCTGAGTGCTATTGCTAAAGACTGCCCATGTAAGAGTGCTGTGCAGTCACAGAGACTTTGTGCTGAGCATACAGTCGTTTCTGCAGAAGGAAGCTGCTGATCTAAAGTGAGACAAGTTGCTATTGCTTATAAAAAGTCCAGGTCCTACTGTCACTGAAAGACATTCTCTACTACCCAAAGTACCCTGCTAAGGTGACACATCCCCCGCTTGCTTATGGTTCTATTACATAGAGACATTATCCCTGTCAAGTCCGTTCCAAGTCAAGAGTTAAACGTTCAAAAGTTCAGATGTTGATGTGTTCTGCATGCTTACAAAGAGTTTGATTTTTAAAGAGAACCTGTCAGTATTACAAAGTTAAGTAAAGAAGAGGAGTTGCCTTATATCTTGTGATACTAAAGTGTGCTACAGAGAAAGTCAACTGTCATCTGATCAAGATACAGAGTTAACCTACTTGGATTACAAGTTTTGCATCAACTCTAATTCAGAGCTTATTCAGCCTTAAAGTCAAAGTGCACTTAAAGAAAGTTCTATTGTAGAAGGGTGGTGTCGATGGTATGGAGGGGTGCATCAGTCACTTTATATTTTATTTCATTTATCTTTATTTTGCTTTAACCCTTTTTGATTATTTGATTTATATTTTATTTTGTTTGTTATTTTTGGGAGCCCAATCCTAAGGGGAGGTATTAAGAGTAAAGTGTATTGAGTGCTACAAATACAACCTAAAGAGTCTAAAAGATCTTGGAGCAAGGTGAATGTCCTGATTGGACCAACCAACGAACTGTCATCTATTCAGTACCATATTGTGAACTGTGACGAGTTTCTCCCAAGGTTTTGCTGAGCAATATAGCTTGAACTTGGTTGCAAGGGACTGAGAACTGATTAGGCACTGGACTGAATTGCTCAGTAGACCAACCCTTTACCCAGCCCACTCCCAACATCGGTACTGTGATCTGTATATGCTGTAAAGTGGTTGATTGTTGTATAAGAAGACCTATTATAGCTCACTATAATTTCTGTGTAACTAACCATTTCCTTCTACAGGTTTTACCGGTGCATCGGCTGTGAAGACTAGATACTGTGTATTTTTGACCTTTAATGTGCAAGGGAGGAGTGTTTTGACTTAAAGTGTTTTGGCTGACAATAATTTCCGTGACCATTGTTCGGCTGCAAATAAATCTTTGATAATTTCAGAGTCAGTGTCTGGTGGATTTCACTCAGCTGGAGCCTAGTACAAGCGGTTTCATATGGGTTACAGTTTGCCCCTGGTCTGGTGGTAAATCAAGTGTAATGTAGTGTGCCCCTGGTCTGGTGGTAAATCCAGTGTAATGTAGTGTGCCTTTGGTCTGATGGTAAATCCAGTGTAATGTAGTGTGCCCCTGGTCCAGTAGTAAATCCAGTGTAATGTAGTGTGCCCCTGGTCTGGTGGTAAATCCAGTGTAATGTAGTGCAGTGGCGTACCTACCGTCGAGCGGCAGGGGCGGCCCGCACCGGGTGTCTTCACAGTAGGGGGTGACACCCGGAGTCCTGTGTTGCCGTCCCTGCCGCTGCCCTGTGTTGCAAAATTTTACACCCCCCCGCCGCCGCCGCCCCCCCGCGGCCGTCCCCTCTGACACCCCCTCCCCCCTCCGCCGACCACTATGCGGGCGCTAGGACCTAGCGGACACCGCACTGTTATGCGGAAGTGACATCACTTCCGCATATACAGCGTGGTGTACACCGAGATCGGTGCGCCCGCTCTAACTGGTCGCCGGCTGATACTGAGGTCTGAAGTTGGGCTGCTGGTGAGTTAAGGGCACCGGGGGTCCCTGCCGCTATCTAACCTGGGGTCCCTGCCGCTATCTAACCTGGGGCCCCTGTCACTATCTAACCTGGGGGTCACTATCTAACCTGGGGGGGTCCCTGTCACTGTCTAACCTGGGGGGTCCCTGTCGCTATCTAACCAGGGGTCACTATCTAACCTGGGGGGGTCCCTGTCACTGTCTAACCTGGGGATTGCTGTCACTATCTAACCTGGGGGTCGCTGTCACTATCTAACCTGGGGGTCGCTGTCACTATCTAACCTGGGGGGCACCTGTCGCTATCTAACCTGGGGGGTCGCTGTCACTATCTAACCTGGGGGGTCCCGATCTAACCTGGGGGGTCCCTGTCGCTATCTAACCTGGGGGGTCCCTGTCGCTATCTAACCTGGGGGGTCCCTGTCGCTATCTAACCTGGGGGGCACCTGTCGCTATCTAACCTAGGGAGTCCCTGTCACTATCTAACCGGGGGTCCCTGTCACTATCTAACCTGGGGGTCGCTGTCACTATTTAACCTGGGGGTCTCTGTCACTATCTAACCTTGGGGTCGTTGTCACTATCTAACCTGGGGGTCGCTGTCACTATCTAACCTGGGGGTCGCTGTCACTATCTAACCTGGGGGTCACTGTCACTATCTAACCTGGGGGTCGCTGTCACTATCTAACCTGGGGGGTCGCTGTCACTATCTAACCTGGGGGTCGCTGTCACTATCTAACCTGGGGGGTCCCTGTCACTATCTAACCTGGGGGGTCATTGTCACTATCTAACCTGGGGGGCACCTGTCGCTATCTAACCTGGGGGATCGCTGTCACTATCTAACCTGGGGGTCACTATCTAACCGGGGGTCCCTGTCGCTATCTAACCTGGGGGGCACCTGTCGCTATCTAACCTGGGGGGCACCTGTCGCTATCTAACCTGGGGGTCCCTGTCACTATCTAAACTGGGGGTCCCTGTCACTATCTACTATCTAAACTGGGGGTCCCTGTCACTATCTAAACTGGGGGTCGCTGTCACTATCTAACCTGGGGGTCGCTAGTCACTAACTGAACCTGGAGCTCCTGTGGCTACCTGAACTGGGGGGCTCCTGTCACTACCTAAACTGGGGGGGGGCTCCTGTCACTACATACACTGGGGGGTACCTGTCACTAACTGAACTGGGGGGCTCCAGTCACTAATTGAGCTGGGGGGCTCCTGTAACTACCTAAACTGGGGGGCTCCTGTCACTACCTAAACTGGGGGGCTCCTGTCACTACCTAAACTGGAGGGCTCCTGGCACTACCTAAACTAGGTGGCACCTCTCACTACCTAAACTATCTAGGCCAGCCAGCCCAACATAACCAACAGCCAACCTGCCCAGAATAACTGGCAAAAAGGCCACAGCATCACCACCAGTCAGGCTAGCATTTACTTCAACCAGCCAGCCAGCCAGCCACAGCATCACCGCCAGCCAGCCCAGCCACAGCATCACCGCCAGCCAGCCCGCCCAGCCACAGCATCACCGCCAGTCAGGCCACAGCATCACTGTCAGGCCTTTCAGTCCACACATCATCCCCAATCCAGACAAAAATAGTATTGTCAGCCAGGCACAGCAGCCAGTAGAGGAGAATTCAGAAGCCAGGTGAGAGGTGTCTACCATATTAAGGGTGCATTCTTCCCATTTATGTGAAATGCTGTCTATTTATGTGCCTCATGACTGCTGAATTTGTCTTGTTGGGGGACTCATGGTTACTGGATTTGTCTTGTTGGTGGCCTCATGATTGCTGAATTTGTCTTGTTGGGGGCCTCATGATTTGTTGGGGGCCTCAAGATTGCTGAATTTGTCTTGTTGGTGGCCTCATGATTGCTAAATTTATCTTGTTGGTGGCCTCATGATTGCTGAATTTGACTTGTTGGGGGCCTCAAGATTGCTGAATTTGTCTTGTTGGGGGCCTCAAGATTGCTGAATTTGTCTTGTTGGGGGCCTCATGATTGCTAACTGCGAGACTATGGGAAAAGCTGAATCATCATCATATGAGACAATAGCATTAAACCTACTTTTTTTTAGCTTTTTAAAACAGAAAATAAAACTGGGGGGTTCTAAAAAAAATAAATACATTTTTCAGGAGTAGGATGGGTGAAATTGTTTATCTTCACAGTTTATTTTCAATTTGGATTTTCCATAATGTTCATGTATGAGTTCAAATGTTTGTATTTAGTTTAAATTGCTGTTGGCACTTTGCGATAGATAAGTGACTTTTCGCCACCACTGTCCACATCTAATGTCCCACCATTGCTAAGTTCATGTAAACTTGTCTCCACCCGTGACCACACCCACATTTTGGTCTATGACCACACACATTTTGCGCGCAACGTAGCCCCAATTACGGGGGGGGGGTGACTGTGGATGATCAGCACCGGGTGCCAAATACCCTAGGTACGCCACTGATGTAGTGTGCCCCTGGTCTGGTGGTAAATCCAGTGTAATGTAGTGTGCCTTTGGTCTGGTGGTAAACCCAGTGTAATGTAGTGTGCCCCTGGTCCAGTAGTAAATCCAGTGTAATGTAGTGTGCCCCTGGTCTGGTGGTAAATCCAGTGTAATGTAGTGTGCCCCTGGTCCAGTAGTAAATCCAGTGTAATGTAGTGTGCCCCTGGTCTGGTGGTAAATCCAGTGTAATGCAGTGTGCCCCTGGTCTGGTGGTAAATCCAGTGTAATGCAGTGTGCCCCTGGTTTGATGGTAAATTCAGTGTAATGTGGTGTGCCCCTAGTTTGATGGTAAATCCAGTGTAATGTAGTGTGCCCCTGGTCCAGTGTTAAATCCAGTGTAATGCAGTGTGCCCCTGGTCTGGTGGTAAATCCAGTGTAATGCAGTGTGCCCCTGGTTTGATGGTAAATTCAGTGTAATGTGGTGTGCCCCTAGTTTGATGGTAAATCCAGTGTAATGTAGTGTGCCCCTGGTCCAGTGTTAAATCCAGTGTAATGCAGTGTGCCCCTGGTCTGGTGGTAAATCCAGTGTAATGCAGTGTGCCCCTAGTTTGATGGTAAATCCAGTGTAATGTAGTGTGCCCCTGGTCCAGTGGTAAATCCAGTGCAATGCAGTGTGCCCCTGGTCTGGTAGTAAATCCTCCCATCGAAGGAGAAGCAGTTAAAAACTCAAATTAGCTTAACTTCATCCAGTGTGACTTGGTTGTGGTGAAATGAATAAAAAAAACCTCTTGCACTTTGGGGATAGAGAACAGGAATCATGTAACTCTTTTCATTATAATACTGAATATTATTCATCATCTGAAACCGCCCCAGCTTCTTCTATCTTTTTAAAGTTTATCACTTTATCCACTATAATTTGGAAGGGGTTGTGGTCTATTTTTTTTTTAAGTTTCCTATTTTTTAAGATGTATTTTAATTTCCTCTACAATCATCGTTTCAGTTAACAATACTATGTTACCCTCTTTAACACTTGGCTTTATTGTTGAGTTATGTGCTAAACCAATGTAGTTGTCTATGTCGTCATCACTGCATTTTCGAAGGTGTTTTGTTGAGATGGGTGACTCCCCACACTAATATGCAAGTGGGTAATGAAGCCATTATGAGGATGTGGTGTAGTCTCTATTTTTTACATTATATAAAATACATTCTTTATGCAGATCGTCGGTGTGTCCCGTGGATAAACTTCAGACTTCAGACAGAGAGGACCAGGAGTGCTAATACAGTGTAGTATTTAAGACAATTAAGAGAAAAATACTTTTTACACTGTTTGCTAAAGGCAGCCACAGCAACAAGCAGGTGGAGAATTTCAATGTTAAGCAACTTTTTGGTACTTTTTCTATTACAAAGTGCTGAAAAGTAATTGTAAAGAGAAGCTGAAAAAATATCACCTAGGAAAAACCTCAGGAGAAAAAGTTAATTGCATATAGACCCTAGTGTCTCCACCCTTTACTTCTAGATTGTGATATCACAAGGCCAAAGTCCCCCCTGTGTTTCCTGTTTCTGCTGTACTTTATCAAATTAGTATATACTGGAATTGCTGATGTTTTAGACCACATGTGAATTATGTATGTATTTGTATATATATGTATGTGTATGTGCTTTGAACTACTGGATCCTATGGCCTCAGTGTCAGACTGGGAGGTAGAAAAACTGAGGAAATCCACCTGCTGGCCAAGTTATCACTCCCAATAAAAATCTGCAGCAAGCAAGCCCAGATTTTCCTCAGAGGAGCCTATAGGCACATATGTCCTGGCACCTTAGACTTTGCTCCTCTAAGAATCTACAAAATCCAGATGAAACCACACCGCAAGCATGCGGGCTGTCCCAGCTGTCACTTCTCCCTTACTTCCCTTGCCCATCCTAGGTAGCTACAGGTGCCCCTTAGTATTAGGTAGCCTCAACGTTAAGTAGCTAGAGTTTCCCTAAGTATTAAGTAGTTAAAGGAACCTCAATATGAAGTAGCTAGAGTTGTCCCCAAGTATCAGGTAGCTAGAGGTGCCCCTGACTGAACGGAGATCTTGTCAGTTGAATGCCGAGAGCAGGTTGAGCAATCTCTTGTTTATTATCTCATCGGGCCTCTGCGTAGGGAGGGAGGGAGGGAGGCACTCGGGGAGGGGAGTGGGCCCCCTTTCCATCATGAAGGACCTGTGGGCACATGCCTACAGTGCCTTATGGTAAATCCAGCCCTGGCAGCAAGTCTTCACTGTGAGCAGCAACACCTGATTACTGCTGCTTGGCCAGCAAGTGGATTTCCTCAGCTTTTACAGCTCTCAGTCAGACACTGTATGGCCCCACTGTTCCTGGGAGAAAAGTCAACTGAGCAGGGGCCAAAGAGTGATAAGCAAAGTGAAACAGCCCACAACAGTTAATATGGACTCTCTGCTGTGCTTTGAAAATGTGTTTTTTGTTTTTCTTTGTGACAAATGCATGGCGAGGCTGTTGACACGTATAATACAACTGTAGTTAAACAGATGGTTAATTGAAATGGTGAAGCTGTCAGTAGGTGCTGTGCAATATTTTGCAATCCACATGTATCAGTATTTCTGATCTTCACACCTCTGTGGTGGGATGTCTTCACAGTCTTGGTGTGTCTGTTGTCGTTGGTCATGCATGTTCTGTGCGTTCTCTTTCACGGATGTGGGTTTCACAATGTATTTCCTTAGCTATGTTGCCAATAAAGTAAAACAGCAAACAGCCAGAACTCACAGAAAAGCACTAATAGGCAATGGTTGAATTGATGAAAGTGCTGTCAGTGATCCGTTAGCTTGTGAAGGCTCGTCATGAGAACAGTACAATGTATTTTCTGAAGCACACACTTCGACTTCTTAGTTTATGTGTTTTGATGTATGCGTTATGTGATTTAGATTCCATTTGTTGACATAACGCACATGCTCCAAAACACAATTATATCATTTACCATATTGTTTAATTTATATACAGTTTGATTTACAGGTCTCCTTCCTGGAATACAGCCCTGTACAGCCCTGGAGTAAATTGAGAACCTCCAGCGATTTAAGCAAAAACTACAAAGATTGCACTATGAATGAATATTTTTTCATGAATGTGCGATTTTAGAAGACGCTCAGATACATTTGTCATATTGCTTGAAGCAAATGTGTTGTAAGAGCTCACTAAAGGCTCCCCTGCAAGATTTAAAGCCTGGCTCTGGGCACTAATGCTTTCCTAGTTCCCTGTAAGCATGCACAGGCCCAGCTTGTTTCCCTGTGTATGTAAGTCCACTGATTAACTTGTGTCAGATAAATCACTGTTAAACTGCCTGGGTTTACCAAACATTTAAGTTGCACGGGCTTTCAGAGCAGCAGGCTGCAATTTTCTCATAGTGCTCTACCCCCCCCCCCCCCCTTTAAAGGGATCCTAAACTGAGAAGGATATGCATTTTTCCTTTTGAAATAATATCAGTTGCCGGGCTCTCCTGCTGATCCTGTGTCTCTAATATTTTCAGCCTCAGCCACAGCCCCTGAACAAGCATGCAGATCAGGTGCTCTGACTGAAGTCAGACTGGATTAGCTGCATGCTTGTTTCAGGTCTGTGATTCAGCCTCTACTGCAGCCAGAGATCAGCGAACCTGTCAGGAAACTGGTATTGTTTAAAAGGAAACATCCATATCCCTCTCAGTTTAGGTTCCCTTTAAGGAAAACCTTAACTGTTGTAAAAAAAAACAACAACACTTACTTGGGGCTTCTACTGGCCCCCTGCAGATGTCCTGTGACCACGCCGGGACAAACCGATCCTCCCGGACCCCGCCGTGAGACAGTTTAGTTTCCGGCGACTGGCCAGTTGGTGGGCTTTAGTCTCTCATCAGAACACATGGTCATTTCATGTTAAATGTTTTTTTTTCCTTCGTAAACCTTAGTGAATGCCAAAAGAGTAAGGGCTCATTCACAATACAGAGCGAATACACGAACGCAATTTCGTGCATGCGTTACCATAGTGCGGCCATCGCAAAGAGTACACGTTGTGGTGCGCTAGGAGCGCAGATGTCGGCAGCCAACACATCAAGAAATGTGTGCGTTGAAGCGTTACATCGTGTAATGTGAATGGTAACATGAAAGTCTATGGACTTTCATGTTGCCATGTAGATCGTACACTATGTGCGTTGCGTCAAAACTGACAGCGCAGCACATAGTGTGAATGAGCCCTAACATATGGTCACCGAGCGTATTATATGATCAGATGACATACTGTATGTAAAACTGTGCCTGGAATGTAAAACCAGTAAATAATATTATATGTTTACGATCTTTCTTCTGCTTTAATTGATTTATTTTGTCAATGTGGTTGTGTATTTTTTAAATTACTATTCTGTGTGATTAGCATTTTAATTGTTTGATAAACACGTATTCTTCATTGTTTTGCATTCTGTCAGGCATGCTTTTATTTTTTTTAGACTAACTTTATGTGTTGGCGACCTCTGACCTGGAGGTAGTTTTGCCAGTGCATGCACAGTCGTTTTCTTCTTTCCATTCTCTCGTGACAAGCAGAGATCGTGAGAGTACTGGGAGTGCAGTCTGAGAGCAGAAAATTACTGCACAGTGCACATGCACTAACATGACAAATTGTGAGCAGCGGTAGCATATCAGAGAAGAACAGATATTGCGGTAAGTGTCTACAATCATGCCAGAACATATATATAGGGTCAATTTGACATGTAATTTGTCTCTGTGTTTCTTTAAAATGCCTCTGTAAAGTCACACCACAATGCCCCTCTGTGAACGGGGCCTTAAATGAATGTAAACCACGCGAGGACGTTTCCATTAGTGCGATGCGTTTGTGATGCAATTTTTCCCAATCGCAATAATTAATCCTGCTGCATTTTTCTTGCAATTGGTCTCCTACACAAAGTAAAAGGGCACAAATCACAAACAGAACAACTGTCAGACCATGAAAAGTGGAAAAAGTGAAAAATGCAATCACATCGCAATTGCAATTATGTTTTCAGGGCTCTAAGGCAGAAACTGGTACTTTAAACAGTTCCAGATGGAGATGATATCATTTTAGGGCTGCTCAATGGGATGTAAATAATTTTGATTTGGTGCAGGATTATGCAAATTCTGCAAGCAAATGTATGCAGCGTGAAATTTGACTGATTGAATGCCACGATTGCATTGGTCATGTTTCAAGCTGCATAATCCAGCATAACCTTTCAACTCATCTGCATCTCACTGACCATCCCTAATCACTTTGAAAATTTGCTGAGCACAGGATGGCAGGATTGCCTGTTTTGTTTTTCTAGCATTGAGGATAGGAAGACACTTGGCAGAATCGCATAAGCGTTTTCCACTATGTGCTATGGAAAACGCATATGCAATACTGCCTAGTGTGTTCCTACCCTTAAAGTTAGAATTTCTGATAATTGGTATTTTCTTGAATGAATTGATTAACAGCAGATATTACCTATTGACTTTAAATGAAAACACCATAGCAGATTTAAATTTAAACCATTTATTGGAGATAAAGCACAGATTGCTAAAAGCTGAACTGCATCTACTTTCAGGAAATGTTCTGCACAGAATAAAAATTATGTAAATGAATGTTGCATTGTTCTATTGCTGTTCTTCTGAAATATAAAACTGCTTCACTGCTTTAAAGTGGTCTGAAACTCATTATTTCCTATTTGCTCTAAAAGATTATTTACAGCATAAAATCTACTACCACAAAATAAAAACATTGTAGCAGAGCAGCATTCAGACAGTTAAACACAGCACTTCAGTGGAAACTCCTTGCTTCAATGGGCAGCTTCAGGCTGCATCCAAAGAGGTGATAACATTATCTTTTGTTTACATTCCTTAGTCAGATTTATTTAGTAAACATTAGCAACCTGACGAAACTGAGCTGTAATGAGCTGAGAAGCAGGAAGAGTTGAAAAGTGATCACTAGTTAGATTTTTTAAGATATAAATACAGCAGTTATGCAATACAATGCAATGGCAGCTTTCAGAGCAGATAAACTGTACTTTGGGAATTTGTAATTTGCAGACAGACAATATTACTTCTGTACAAAAGCAAATATGATAACTGTATGATACGGTAATAAAAAGTAGAAAAATACATTTTTATTGAATGATATGTGAGAGTTTTATCCCACTTTAATGACTGTAGACTGACAAACTGAATATTCCATTGTTCCTTCTCCTCTTTGTAATGCACACAAATGTTTACAGTGTAAATTACACACCTCCCCTTGGTCTACATCTTGTGGAGAGACATATGCTGGCTGCTATTATAGATAAGACTCATTGCTAAGGACGGAAGCTGGCTTTATGGCTTTTTGATTTACACAGTGGAATAAGGAGGTGGGGATTCTTTGGATACTTTTACAGCCTCTTCATAGGATGGTAGTGCCACCTGTAACAGAAAAGCACATTGGCGATTTACCGTAATTGACAAAACCTTGTTTACCATATAAGACATCTGTCTTTAAAATCCATGAACTCAAATACCTAAATCACAAATTTCTTAAATCTTTAATACTGATTTCCAAACTGGCCACCACAGCCCATATGCAATTACCCTTTTCACCTGAGTTATCTCCTAGGAGATACATTTCATCTTCTCTTTAAAGAATAACTGTCGGGCATAAAATCAAAAATCAATTATTTATTTTTATTTGGTAAACAAGTAATAAGGATGCTAATCAGGCAATCCAAAAGTTAAAATCACTATTACTTTTCTTGTTGATAAATTATCATTCCCCAGTTTACCTGACTCTTATTTGGTACACACAAAATTTGGTACACAAAAGAGAAGTTGCAGGCCATGCTGGGTTGTCTTTTTTTGCTTCTGTACTTCCCCTCAGACTTAACTAATGCAGCCTGATTGGCTGAAGCCTTTTTCCCTCCTGTTTTCCCCTCCACACCTCTGTTCCTCTCTGACTGGCCAAAATTTCTCAGGGTGAAACAATGCACTTTCTATAGTGAAGGGCAGGCAAATCAGGCAGAGGAGACTAAGGGTGGATATTACATCACGATTGGCTTCAAAATAGCCACAGTAAATATGGAAACTGTCTAGAATAGAATTCTTTACTTTTCCTTTATACAATTCACAGGAATCATAAAGTGGACAGTGCAATACATATGTTATGTAAGTAGAGCAAATATGTATCTACTTATAGATTTGTTTTTTTTCCTGAGATAGTATGGATGACAGCTCCTCTTTAAACTAACTTTTCAGCATATTACAAAAACAAAAGTTGAATTCAAAATGGCCAACTTCAAAATGGCCGCCATGGTCACCTCCCATCTTGAAAAGTTTCCCCCCTCACATATACTAATGTGCCACAAACAGGAAGTTAATATCACCAACCATTCCCATTTTATTAAGGTGTATGCATATAAATGGCCCACCCTGTAGATACTTTTTCACTTGTGAAATGCTTAAAAAGTTATTTTAAAGAGAGTATGGACATTATCTCCTAGGAGGTAACTCAGGAGAAAAAGTGAATTGCATATGGGCCCATGTGTCTGTATGTCCTTACGTCCTATACACACACACACACACACACACAAACACACGATCTTTCACGGGCTAGTATGTATGAGACAGTCCATAGCCAGATCATAGTTACATTGCTAATCCAGGTTGAAAAAAAGACGAGGGCCCGTATGCAATAAACCTTTTCGCCTGAGTTATCTCCTAGGAGATAATCTTCATTTTCCCTTTTAAATAACTTTTCAGCATTTTACAGTTGAAAAAGTACCCAAAAGTTGGTGAAAAAGTACTATTAAAATAATTTTGAGTATCTTCTTACTTGTTGGTGGTTTAAAATGCATTTTATGACAAGGTATGAAAATATCGCCTAACAGAAATCTCAGGAGAAAAAGTGAATTGCATAGGGCCCATGCATTAATTCACGTTCAACCTCTTGAGCATCAATGGACCTCAATCCAGAGGAAAGAAAAACCACAAGAAAAACCATGACTGGATGAAGGCATCTCCTTCCTACGCCGAGCAGTCATAGTTGTAAATAGTTGTAAATGTCCTTCAAAGTAAGGAAAGCATCCAAAACACTTTAAAATGCAAGCATGGAATTTGCCATAGCTACTACCTGTGGTAGCATATTCCACATCTAAACCACTCGAATTGTGGAGAACCGTTTTCTAAACAAGTGGTTTAGATGTGTAGTTCATGTCCTCTAGTACACACCTAGGGATCAAAACTCAATTTCAAAGTGTTTATATTGCCCTTGGATATATTTATACATATTAATTTGTTCTCTTCTAAGCCATCTTTTGCCCAGCTAAATAGGCCCAGTTTGTCTAACCTTTCGTTGTAAGTGAGACCTTCTATCCCTTTGATTCATTTAGTGGCCCATTTTTTAAACATGTTCTAAAATGTCACTGCCCTTTCTTTAGTGTTATTCCAAAAACTGTACCCCATACTCCAGGTTTGGCATCACAAGAAATTTATACAGAGGCCATAGTGTACTAGCATCTCATGTTTTTATTTCACAGTTTCATGCATCCTAGAATCGTATTTACCTTAGCTGCTACTATTTGGCTTTGAATGTGGTGGATTAATTTATTATTAATTAACCATCATTCCTAAGTCCTTCACAAAGTCTAATGTTCCCATCTGTATCTAATTTGGTTTATACAGTTCTTGTCCAAGATACATTATTGGCCTTAAATTTGATCTCCATATGCTTGCCATGCTGTCAAGATCATTCTGTAGTATGTTGTTATCCTGAGTACATAATTTTCATTCATCTGTGAAAGTGGCAACATTACTTAGCATTCCATCTACTAGGTCTTTAATAAATAAAAAGAAGACAATTAGACACAATATTGACCATTGTAAAAGCTAACTAATATAAATTTCCTATTTTGAGTATAAACGGTGTACTACTTCCTTTTGTTTTCTGTTTCCTAGACAGTTTTCGTACAAACATTTCCATGCATTCTCAGCTTCTGTAGCAGGCTGTTGTGGGTAAGTGTTAAATGCTTTTACAAAGTCCAAGTATACTACTTCTATTTGAATTCACCACTTCATAAAAGCTGAGCCTATTGGTTGGAAAAGCCCTACCTTTTGAAAAACGATGTTAATATGAGGTACAATTAATCTTTGATACATAATTTTAGGATAAGTTTCAAGATTTTATGCCTGGCGTATAAATCTGTGCACAAAACCTGCCCTACCTACATCCCGGAGCTTGTTCACAAGTATACACCAGGTCGCCCCCTCCGTTCCTCCAACGACCTTCGCCTCACCACCCCACGCATTTCACACTCCCATGCCCGCCTGCAGGATTTCTCAAGAGCTGCCCCCACCCTCTGGAATGCCCTTCCACCACCCATCAGACTTGCTCCCTCTTTCAACACATTCAAGCAAGCCCTAAAAACCCACCTCTTTATGATGGCCTACCCACCTCCTACCACACAGTAACTCTCTAAGGAATATTTAACAGCCCTCCCTAGTGTTTCCACCCCTCCCTTTAGATTGTAAGCCTCTGGCAGGGTCCTCCACTCCCTAGTGTAATCTACAGGATCATGTGCTCCTGTCCAATGACAGCCTGTGTATTACTGGGCCTACCTAACCAGCCCATATTGCATGATCATGTATTTTGTACAATTTATATGTATAACTTTGTTCTATGTGTATAACCCTATGTACAGTATGTCATCCTTGTATCATTGTATATATTTATTGTCCAGCGCTGCGTAATATGTTGGCGCTTTATAAATACAATAAATAATAATAATAATCAAATAATTTTAAAAGCAATTGATGTTAACCTTAAAGGTCTATAGTTTCCTGGTTCTGATTCATTTTTGGAAGGATACCATGAACTAAACATATGAGAGGCCGATTGATAAATCCACTCCTATTTGGTGTGGAAGCCATCTGTGCCGGGTACCTGATCTACCTTGATTTAAACAGGAAAAAAAACATTTCTGAACACATTTCAAAATTAAGCAATTAGGGCCATATTCTATTGCTGAACTCACCAGCGCTAAGCACTGGCGAGTTCTTAACTTAGGCGATGGGGGCATCGCCTAATCTAATTAAACTTTAGACCCCCCCAGGCAGAAAAGAACTCGCTTGGGCGATATAATTGCCCAGCGAGTTCTTAACACCGAATCCAATTACCCTTATCATGTCTCCGGGAAGCGATGCTTCCCGGCAGACATGAGCGTTAGCTTAGACCTGCAAAAAGCAGGTCTAAACTAGCTAACGCACGTCGTCGCCGCAGCATCTGGGGGTCTCCTTTAATAAGGAGACCCCCAGAGCTCCCCGTCGGGTCGCCGCACAGTTTAGAAGCCCCCGCGCAGCTTTGCACCGGCACCCCTGCTGGCATACATACCGCCGCAGATCACCCGCCGCCTCTCGCCGCAAAATCCGTCGCGTAATTACAGTGTATCTAACACTGTAATTACTGTCCGCATAGAAGGAGCCCGGGCAAAGCATCTTTGAATCTGCAGCCTGGGCTCCCAATTGGTCCGCTGTCTGAGCCATTTTATTGGTTTAGACAGCGGACCAATGGGGAGCCCAGGCTGCAGATTCAAAGATGCTTTGCCCGGGCTCCTTCTATGCGAACAGTAATTACAGTGTTAGATACACTGTAATTACGCGACGGATTTTGCGGCGAGAGGCGGCGGGTGATCTGCGGCGGTATGTATGCCAGCAGGGGTGCCAGTGCAAAGCTGTGCGGGGGCTTCTAAACTGTGCGGCGACCCGACGGGGAGCTCTGGTGGTCTCCTTATTAAAGGAGACCCCCAGATGCTGCGGCGGAAGATGGCGGCGGATGTTAGGCGGGCGAGTGCGCATGTGTGAGGAGTGAGGCCGTGGTGCTGATGGACAGCGCCACAGCGTAAACCTCACTCCCCATCGCTCGGTAAAAGGGAGCATCGCTCAGGCTTTCGCCTGAGTAATGCTCCCTAACGATCGGCCATCGCGCGAAGGATATGGGCAATAGGATTTGCCGGTAATCCTCGCGCGATGGCAAGGTGATAAGTAGTTTGCATCTGCAAGCTACTTATCACCTTGAATAGGATATGGCCCTTAGTCTTGAATGTGGTAGACTGGGGACAACTTACACCTGTATTATGAGATACAAATGTCTCCCTTGTTAAATACATAAGCAAAGCATGCAGTTAATATCTCAGCTTTAGTTTAAGCTTCCACAATCAGGTTCCTTGTCAGATCTTTTTAAAGTACTGTATTCTCTGCCTTTTTCCTTTTTTGAATTTAAATCAGATTAACTAACCATCAAGTGCCACCAAGCCACAGTGAGCTTCAATATCATAGGATCATACTGCTGCTCTTTTACGAATGTGATGAGAAAAACCAGAGGCGCCAATAGAGTAAAAATGTACCAATTAAAACCAATTAAAATTGTGTGAGTGGCAGTGGTGGACCCGCCTACCTCCAATCAAAAAGGACCACTATAATGGTTAACAATATAAATTTAATCAATTTAGTACTCCAACAACAACAATTATAGTGGTCCTTATTTTTACGATCACTTAATCTACAATAATACACTATTGGGGGCTCTCGATTTCTCTTTTCTTTTCTTTTACGAATGTGGTTTACCTCAGAGTGCGACAAGGGATGTTACACTGGAGAAACCACAGGGAAATAAAAAATAAAAAATAAAATAAATGAACCTATATAGATAGATAATAAAGGACACAGGAACAATAACTACGATACAACAAACTGCCATCATTATTTGTAGCCATGACATGATCCTGACAATTTAAATGTTATGGTTCCAAAAGTGGTTTCTCTGCATTGCCAGGAAACTTTTGAACTTAAGTTGATAAAGTGCTCAACAAACTGAACTCAGTGTTGACCTTGTTTTTTACTTTTATGACCACGTTAATATTTTTTTTTTTTTGCAACTCTGCATCAAGAAAATGTGTTCTCATATTTTGTAAAAGTTTTGGAAGATGAATCTGTTACAGATAAGTTGTACTGTTGAGGCTGGCACCAGTGGTTGGTATGGGACCTTTTAGGGCACGAAGTCTAAGTTGGCACTGATTTTCTCCAGAGCATCCAGCAAAGGTTGATAGGCTGCTACACCTACTCACTGTTACTGTTCAGATTGAATAATGAGCTGGGTCATGTACAATCAGTGTCAGGAAAAACACTCTGCAGCTGCAGAGGTTACATTGCGCCCTGTTGTCAAGAAGAGCTTTTTATATGCTATCTGTGCATCTCTACATCCATACTTTTTTAATGGCTGGAACAACAGTCTTGCTAATGCATGTAATGCCTGAGGCATGCTGCACATGCTCACTCTGTGTAGCATTTTAAAAGCCATGACTGCTGATGTGTATGCTCAATGCAGCAGATATGTGACACCAGACAGGTAAATTATGACATGCCCCACCTGCTTAAAAGAAGCCTTCAGATACAAACAGGGTCCATGGTCTCATTATGACTTTGGTGAAAGCCCTTAGCAAGGGATGTGGTACAGGCATTCATCTCTGCTTACGAAGAATTTTCTTTTTAAGTGTAATCCAACTAAAAGCCAATGCAGTGACTGGAGAAAGGCCTCAAAAGGGGCCATCTGGTCTAGAGGCCCTGTGCAATCACAACCTTTCCACTCTGTGTTGCTGTGCCACTGGTCTACTCCATGGCGGAAGCAGGAACTGTAAGTAATTGACTGAAGCAGATGGAATCCAGGGAGGATGGGATAGAATAGGAGGCTCTGGTTGTTTCTAAGCATCATTCCCTGAGCACATGGTCTATTTGTATTGATAACTGCACAAACTTTAGTAGGGTATTGGGAACCTAGGCATGGGCCAGCTAAACTTTCAGCTGCTCTGAGAGACTCAGCTGGAATTGATCATTCAGTATCTGTGATGCAATAATGAAATTCAGTAATAACTATCCTCAGCTGATCTTTTGTCTTTGGCTGCTTTAGCTGTAGAAGTTTGTTATGGGTGACCATAAATTCTTTAACTGGTCCAGAAAAAGATAGGTAGTGAAAGGAGAGGGCTCCCTTGTTTGAGGAGCTGAATGACTCACGCCTGTGGTTCACATCGAAGAAAAGGACCTACTGACCTTACTGTACCTACTTGGCATAGTTTCTGGGTAGGCAAGAAATAATCAGAACTTGCTGTTACCTCCTGAAAACCGAAGTTATGGAAAATCTGAGTTCAAGTGCTCCCTCCTTAACCCCACCATTCCCTCCACCACCTCTCAGCCACTGATCTGTCTACCTACTTTACCAACAAAATAACCAACATCTGACGTGAAATCTCTTGCCTTCAGTCCATCACTACCTCCTCCCCTCTCATACCTCGCCAGAGACTTAAAGAAAAGGAGGAACCACGGAACTGAAACATGGATTGGATAGCATACAGACCAATGTGTGAGCAGGTGGTGGACAGCAAAGTCAATAACAAGCAAGAGGTCAGGTCAGGCGGTATGCAAATGTAGTCAGAATCCTGGCAAAATGGTCATGGAAGTCAACACTCAACTGTAATCAAATCCAAGTGCAGGAAGTCGTGGCAAGTAGCAAGTAAATGAAAAGGTCAAGACAAGTTGGGGTCACAACAGAGCACAGAACATCAGACTGTATAACTAGCTGGGAAAAGTATGGAGCTGGAGCTGCAAAGGATACAGCAGCATCCTACTGTGAAGATATGCCATTTTTAGACTAGCCTGTGTGATTCTACATTTAGGTTTACGCTTGAGCAGTGGGCTAGCATGCAAAGGTTTTGTGCACATTTATGTAGCACCTGAGGCACGCTTGTGTAGCATTTAGAAGGCCATGACCAGTGGAATGCACACTCAATACAACATGCATAAGACCCAGATGAGGTAACGCATGACAATATGCTCTAAATCTGACAAATGGAGGGACTCATAAAAGCTAATCATTAAATAAACTACTGTACAATACAAAACACACAGCACTCAACGTATTTGTAAACCCTGGGCCATTTCTAGCCTTTTCGTCACTCCAGGCAAGATGTCCTGTGTCACCCCCCCCCCTCCCAAAAAAAAACCACCCCACACACCCAGGTGATAGAACATCAGTGCAGCTAAGTCCAGGGGCAGGCTTCATTTTTGGGGTGGGGCTTAATCCAGGTGCATGGCACCCCCAGGACCAATGGCACTCCAGGCAATGGGCTGTAATGCTTATGCCTAAAAACGCCCCTGTGTAAGGTACAAGTGTACCGATATGGCTACAGTTATCAATGGCTGATATTGCTACTGTCATCAATGGTAGCGTCATTCATCTCACCTTTGAGAAGTCCTGCAGCTGTGGTTTATCCTTTTTCTTTGTTGAAGGGTTTAGAGACTTGAAGACCTTCCAGATACACCAGATCATAAGTGCCTGTAGACATGGAACAGAGCAATTAAAGTATCTCTCTGTATACACCATAAAGGATTTGTGTCTCAGGTAAATATAGACTATGGCTTCATTTCCATTTAATAACTGCCAGCTGGGACATGGCAAAAACAGTGCAAAGCTTGCTACAGACTGGAACAGCGACACAAATAGAAGACTTGTGCCGTTCTGCCCATAAACAACTTAGTCATCCAACAAAATGCAGGTCGTTTTTGTAAGCAAATAAATCGTTTTCAGCCAGGAACAGAAACTTCTCTTTACAGAACACACTGTGATGCTATTAAGCTTATATTTTGCCATCACTTTTGTCAGCTGTTTCGAAAAAATACATTCAATCGTAGTAAATAAAGCTAAATTAATTTATCTTTACACTGCAAGCAAATTCAGGTGGCTTGTATTTTATCCAAAGATTCTTGACAGGCTTGTAGGCATAGTTTTGCTTGTACATGAACTAAATTTATCAGCATACGTTTATTGTTTTTTTATCTCTTCCCCTGTAGGCATTTTGAGCACAGATAGGGGGAAGTGAAAAGGACAACATAGTTAGGAGTTTTATATGCTTTGTCATTGGGTATATAGCCTATCAACTTCTAGTACACAGACAATATATTAAACATCATTTTGAAAAAGTGCATATTGTTTTAACACAAATGATTATGGTAATGAATGAAATAATGAATCAATAAATCAACTAATTAATTAATTAAGGTATGGCATGGATCAAGAATGCACTTTATTTTAGGCCATGTTCACAGTGGCATTTGCTTGCATCCCCTGTGACAGCAGGATCGCAACGCCACAAATCGGAACAGCGGAGCCGCACATTATGTGTTGTGTCGGATACAGTGAAGCATACAGTCAATGAAAAGCATGCTTCACTTTTTGCTGTTAACGGGCTGTTAGAGGTAACACATCACATGTAGTATGTTACGATGCTACAACTTGTTATACCGCAAGCCTCCCACCACACTGTTCATGTTGCATAGGTGGTGCATTGCAGTGCGATAAGCTATGTTACAAAGCAGCCATTACTCCACACTGCACCGCACCACTGTGAACGTGGCCTTAAAGTGTACCTGAGATGACTAAAAGGAAAACATTATACATACCTGGGGCTTCTTCCAGCCCCCTTCAGGCCAATCGGTCCCTCGCCATCCTCCTCTTCCTCTACCGCCTAGTTCCTCCAGTAGAGGTCCTATTATCGTCAGCATTCAGGGCCAGTCGATGCAGGCGCAGTCCGGGGCCGCACGGTCCCCCATCGCGCTCCTGCGGCTGGGAGCATTCTACGCCTGCACAGGGCGCGTGCGCTGCCAGATTATGCATGAGCAGTACACCCCAATTTGTGTAGAAGTACTGGAGGATCTAGGTGGTGGAGGAGGATGGCGAGGGACTAATTAGCCTGAAGGGTGCTGGAGGAAGCCCCAGGTATGTATAATTTTTTTCTTTTTGTTGATCTTGGTTTTACTTTAACAAAATGACAAAAGTTACTGCAGGTAACAGATTGTAATTTATAAATGCAGATAAAGGTTTCTTGCTAGCAATGGTTACCTTTATTGGGTTATAAAGAAACTAGTAAGAACTTTCTATCTGCATTTAGGCTTTGTTCACATTATAAATCGTCAGCGCTATCGCAAGCGCTGAGCGATTTATACTTTGATTTTTTAAGAGCTTATCCCTGCAATTTGCGCTTAGAAAAGCACGTCAGTCAGGAAGTGAACTCATTAACCCAGAGAAGAATAAATAAAATGAATTTATTCATGAAAGTGCTCAGGAAATCGCTATACAAAGCGCTTTTTTAAGCGCATTGCGATTTTCCTAATGATTTCCATTGAGCCAAAGCGCTCAGAAAATGGTACATGTAGCGTGTTTGCGATTTAAATGAAATCAAAACACTTACATTTGAACACTGTCATAGGAAATCATTACACAAGCGCTTTTGGGGAGATTTGCAAAATCGACAACGCTTAAAAAATCAAGCCCTTAAGAGGGAACTGAAGTGAGAGTGATATGGCGGCTGCCATAGTTATCTCCTTTTAAACAATTCCAGTTGCCCGGCTGTCCTGCTGATCTATTTGGCTACAATAGTTTCTGAATCAGATCAGAAACAAGCATGCAGCTAATCTTGTCAGATCTGACAATAATGCCAGAAACACCTGATATGCTGCATGCTTGTTCAGGAGCTATGGCTAAATGTATTACGCCCCATACACACACTCAACAGCGGTCTTTTATGCAGCACAATTGTTGAACAACTTTTGTTGTGAAACATGTTGAAACTGCTAAAAAAAGTATTTCGCTATTGTCCAAAAAGCTGCTAAGACTGATAAGAAGTCAATCCAACTGTTGGATTGACTTCTTATCAGTCTTATCAGCTTTTTGAACAATAGCAAAATACTTTTGCAATTGTGCTGCATAAAAGACTGCTGTTGAATGTGTGTGTGGGGCTTTAGGCTAAGTTCACAGTGGGATGTTAAAGTCGCACGTTAAAACAGCATTTAACGCAGAATAACTCACTGCAATGAAAAATCAATGCCCCATTCACAGTGCACACGTTACGTTAGTGACTAACGCTGCACGTTAAGTAAAAGTACTGCATGCAGTGCGTTATACACGTTATTAGCTGCGTTGGACTGTTTGCACATGCTCAGTAATGACTTGGATGCATACTTTTCATTGCCTGTATTTTTTACTGTATCTGCTGTATGCGACGGTAACGCTGCGTTGCCACTTTTTGGGCGCGTTGCGTTGTAAGCTTGCGGTGCGACTTTAACGTGGCATCAAAACGCAACGTCCCACTGTGAATCTAGCCTCAGAGGCAGAGGTTCAGCATTGATAGCCAGGCAACTGGGGTATTGCTTAAAAGTAAATAAATATGGCAGCCTCCACATCTCTCTCACTTCAGTTGCCCTTTAATCTTAAAAATGTACTAACTACAGGGACTTTTGTATTTTGACAAAGAACAAGTTTATAATTCAGCCAATGAATGAATGAATGCATGAATGAATCATTCAATCAATCAATCAATCAATCAATCAATCAATCAGTGTTTGTTCAAAGTGTTGTAGCAGCATTCATGCAATAAGGTCATTTTAATTTAAGATCATGTAAATCTCTCTTTTTTTAGTACACCTTCTCCCCTTCCCAGCACCTGGGATTCTGCTGGGAGCTAACACTATGTTTCTGCTGCCTAGATTAGGCAGTCCTCAGGTGATCCTGCTTTAACCACTTTACCCCCGCCCGTACGGATTTCTCCGTCCCTTTTTCCATCCTTTAACCCCCAGGGACGGAGAAATCCGTACTTTGCGCACTTCCGCACTCCCGCTCGTAAACACGCCGCCCGCCACTAGTAAACACGCCGCCGCCCACTCGCCCAGAGATCAACGAACGGGAAAATCCATTCCCGTTCGTTGATCTAAGCCCCGCAATGATCCGCTGCCGCTTGGCTGAGCAGAGCGATCATTGTGAGCAATAACAAACTCCCAGCCTCTTTCTACTTCCTGCAAGCGTCCGGAAGGACGCTTGCAGGTCGCATGAAACAAAAAGTTACTGTTGCCATCTTGTGGCTAAATAGTAAAACTACACCCTAAGCATTTTTTAGACACAAATAAAATAGTCTTACACAAAAAATTAACTCCTTACCTCCCACACTCCCCAATTTTTTTTTTTGTAATTAAAAAAAATTAAAAAATTTACAATTTAAAAAAAATACATAAATAGTTACCTTAGGGACTGAACTTTTTAAATATTTATGTCAAGAGGGTATAACACTGTTACTTTATAAACTATGGGCTTGTAATTAGGGATGGACGCAAAACTGAAAAAAATGCACCTTTATTTCCAATTAAAATATTGGCGGCAAACATTGTGATAGGGACATAATTTAAACGGTTTTATAACCAGGATAAATAGGCATATACATTTAATGGGTTTTAATTACAGTAGCATGCATTATTTAAAAACTATAAAGGCCGAAAACTGAAAAATAATAAATTTTTTCCCACATTTTTCCTATTTTCCCATTAAAACACATTTAGAATAAAATTATTCTTGGCATAATGTCCCACCTAAAGAAAACCTAATTAGTGGCGAAAAAAACAAGATATAGTTCATTTCATTGCGATAAGTAATGATAAAATTATAGACGAATGAATGGAAGGAGCGCTGAAAGGTGAAAATTGCTCTGGTGGTCAGGGGGTAAAACCCCTCAGTTGGGAAGTGGTTAAACTGTTAGGCTGCATGTGCACATGCACAAACAACTTACTATTGAGCTAAGTACACACATGCAATTATTGTCACCCATCAGGGATTGGGAAACGATTCCTTGGGCGACAAATCAGGGACCAATGCTATACAGATGTGTTACTAGCCTTCATTCTGTAGTTATGGAGGGGGCAGAGGGATTGATGATCAGTGCAGGACAGACTGGGTGGGGGAGCAATAATAACATTCCCATCAGGCATGCTAGAGCGTCAGGCAAGCTTCAGTGTCCCAGGATCACCTCCGTTGGAGATGCTGACCTCGCTAGGTTGGGATCTCCTGCGCCTGCATGAACCCCCATGGTCTTGTGGCCTGGAGTGTTCCATGATCGTGATAAGTGTGGCCACATGCTTGCGCAGGCACAGAAGATCCCGATGTCAGAATTCCGCTCTGCTGGCCATGATTCTCTGGACAGTTTGTTGGTTTCCTATGCAGGCTGCATAGTTCAGTCCAGGGAAAAGAGGCCTTTTTGTCAGCTTGCAAGATTCGGGAGGCTTGCTGCTGTGGTGACTGATTTGCATCCACTTATCTTACAATTTGCATTTCTGTTTCCCTTGAAGGTTTTCAGTGTAAAGGTCACTTCCTCCCAGAATTCCTTGCTCGTCATAGGTTCTGTTTTGTGAGACTGACCTTAGAGCCTCAGCCTCTTTGTATCTTGCTGCTAAAATATCCTAGTGTAGTTAATTCTTGGGGAGTGCATTTGGCACTCCTACTAGTGCAGTCAGTTTTGTGTATTATTTGTACTGCCTAGTCTCGTCTTGTTCTGTCCTTGCGATTGCACTATCTCCAGCGGTGGCTGATAGTGAATCGTTCAGTCCTGTTCCTTGATCGCATTTGCCCTAGCTCTAGAGGTAGTGGATCTCCCTTCTCTGTGTCTTGGAGTATAACCTTGGCAGCGATTGCTACTGGTTACTCCATCAGTCTGTTTTGTCTGGAACGAACGCTTGCTGTTGTCTGGTGTTAGGCAACCGATTAGCAAGCTGGTACATTTGTCACTGTTGCGCTTCCCGTGCGGAGACCGCGTTTAGTTAGTTCATTTGTTATTTTTCTTGGCATTCGGATTGTAGTTATTTGCTGTGTCTTCCTTTACTCTATTCATGCTCTGTCTTTGCTCAGTCTTGTGTTTCTGATAGCAATCGCCTCTCTTGCGATTGGCTTTCTCACTCTGGGCTGTTCTGTTTGTTGTTTTTATATGACTACCGTCGCCGGGTGGCGACTAGATTGGTAGACATTCATAGTCTGTCTCTGTTCTTGCTCTCTTTTGAGTTGCTACCTTGTTTATATTGCCCAGTGCTGCTTCACGTCATGCAATTTCAATCTGGCATCTGTTGTTGTATAGAGGTCTTGTTCCTCTGTACTCCACAGCTCCATTTGCTGGAATTCCCATCTACAAATGTATTTGCATATACTGGGTACTCTGCTTCTGTGATTGTGGGAATTCCCATCTGCTTCAGCGCACTTGGTGTGCGCTGACTGTGGAAAATCGACCCCAGATCATTACATCCGATCTGGCAAGGATGGCATTCCCAACAGAGGGGATCCTGGAGCACCAAAGCTGCGGCGAGGGACAGAACGGCTGACAGGGACAGGAAGAAGCCCCAGGTAAGTAGATCTCATTTTTTCCCCCCTCGGACATATCCTTTAAGTGTCGTTTGCCATTCATTGCACACACATTAGAAAGGCAAATGATAATTGGCCAAAGTAGTCGTTTTTGGCTGTTTCAGACAACTTTTATCTAATGTGTCTCATAGTTTAAGTGACACGATACTAGCTCTTGGCACAATGACAGATATTGGGAAGAAGAGCAAGCCACACCACTACACTAATGAATATCACTGTTTTAACAGTTAACATGACACAGCCAATCCAAATGCACTTTCTGATGATTTTGATTGGCCCAATTCCAAGCTGCAAATAATTTGAATTAGAATTGTATACAAGACAAAATTCTTAGCATCTCTTTAACTATCTATTCATAGCTAACTACCGACATGTGTGGTTATAAACTCTTAAAACGCAGCTTACCGCACTGCAAGGATAAGCTTATGGGATTTTCCCAGTGTGACGTTAGCATCTCATTGTAACATGTAGATTTATAGTAACGCACTGCTACAGTGCGTTACCTCTAAACCCACATGTTACAAGGTACAGGAAAGCATACTTTTCATTGGCTGTATGCTTTACCATACCTACTGTATGCGACGGTAACGCAGAATTAAGGCGCGTTTACTACCTTTTTTTGCGTTATAATGCTGCGTTGCGACTTTACGGTCGCATTACAATGCAAAGTCCCACTGTGAATAAACCCCAAGATTATAGAGACAATAGGCCCAATCCAATTCACTTTTTTCTCCTAAGTTTTCTCCTAGGAGATCATTTTTCATCCTTTGTTTAAAATAACTTTTCAGCACCCTGCAGTTGAAAAAGTACCAAAAAGTTGGTAGAAAAGTAGTGTCAAAATTATTTGCAGTATTTTCCTGCTTGCTGGTGGCTTAAGAGCCATTTTATTGATAAGATGTTAAAATATTCCCTACAAGAAAACTTACAAAAGTGATCAGGCCATATACAGCATGTACAAAGACATGAAATGTGCACTTTGTTATTTCCTGTCTAAGGGCCTGATCCAATTCACTTTTTCTCCTAAGTTTTCTCCTGGGCGTTTTCTATCTTCTGTTTTAAATTACTTTTGCACTCTGCAATTGAAAAAGTACCTAAAAGTAGGTAGAAGAGTAATCTCAAAATTATTCGGAGTATTTTCTTGCTTGCTGTTGGCTTAAAAGCATTTTATTTATTTTGTAAAAATATAACCTAGGAGAAAACTTAGGAGAAAAAGTGAATTGGGTCAGGCCCTAAGTGTGTACATATGCCACATCAGTAAGCTGCCAAATTCCATATGATACCAATTACCTTAATAGCAGTGGCGTAGCTAAGCAGCTATGGGCCTCAGTGCCCATTGACACCCCCCCCAGTGTCTGAGGTGCAAGAAGGGGATGGGGAGCAGTTTGTTAATGATTACTGCTATTCAAAGCATCTATAGAATCGATTATTACCAGCACAGGACCAATAAAGAGCCAATACAGCAGTTGAGAGAGGGCCCTAGGGGGCCCCTCTGGCTCAAGGGCCCCAATGCGGTCGCTACCTCTGCAACCCCTATTGCTACGCCCCTGCTTAATGGGTTGGGAAGGAAAAAAGAAAACCCATCAAGCGATTAAAAATGTATGGCCTGATCTCCATGTTTATTTATTTTTTCACCAGTCACAGGACTAACTGCACTAGTAAATAACTGGACTAGAAAAAACAATCTATAAAGAGAAATATGTTAGGGCGGTGTCACACTGGGGCATTTTGCTGCACATCCTATACAAGCAGGATCGCAATGAAGGGAAAAAGTTGCATTGTGGACTACCCGCATTATGCAGCACCTACAGTAAAGCATACAATACCTTACATGAAAAGTATGCCTCACTACAACTGTTAATGAGTATGCTTCACATTAATCCAATGGATTCCAATGCACTGCTAATGCACTAAGGTGAATGTCTGATTACAATATAATTATGTCATGTTTGCTATGCGATTATATTGTCACTTTGTCAGTATGAAAGTAATCTTAAGGCCCATAACCACTAAGTGATTTTCGCAAGCGATGTTGCGCAACAAATTATTTTTCACGATATTGCGCAACATCGTTTAACAAAAATTAATGAAAGGATGTCCAACGACGGCCGATTGTGCACGATAATCATTTATTTTAAATAACGTCATAACGGATAAAATCGGGGACAGTGGTTCTGGTCGCCATTGACCGTGAGGCTAAAAGCCACGATCATTCAATGACACATTCACACCCGTCGTTTGTTCCCATGTAAGCGATTGTGGAATATGGATTAGGGAAAAATTGTTCTCTGGATCATTTGTAGCCACCTATCGCCCGATCCATCTTCAACAGTCTTTGTGGCGAGTATTCAATTTAACTCAGACAATACGGTTAAGGTGGCCACTAACGGTCAAATTTCTAGCGAAAAATCGTTCGAGCGATCAGAAATTTTGATAGGATTGGTTGTAAATAATCTCCATTGGTGGACACAATCGATTATGAACGAGTGAAAAAAATGTCGCCCGAATGAATTTTCGTCGAACCAAAATTCGGATTTTCTTGTTGGTTGTGATAGATAGGAAGTAAAGATTGGTTTGTTGATGGTGTAGTGAATGATTTATTACAATATTTCACTTCCAATAAGAATTTCTGATCGTTCGAACTATTTTTCGCTACAAATTGGACCGTTAGTGGCCACCTTTATAATACAAGAGGCTCTACCCTCTCCTGTCTTCACAGGAGTTGGTGGGAGGCAATATTACTTGTCAGTGTCATAGCACTGCATTAGACTCTAATGTGGAACCAGGAAACAAATTGAAGTATAAGTGGTTCCCCTGTACAGAAAACTTTAAGGCAGGAATATTTTTTAATACATAGCAATATATATTAGAATGAAACATTTTATTGGAGACCAGAGGCACATACATATTTATAGCAACCTCCGATGAGCAGGTCAATCCAGGATTCCGTGGTGACTCAAGGAAACCTGATCTTTTGTTAAAAATGTAATCTGCCAACGTCAATTTTTTTTATTAGAGACATTGAAGTAGTGCAGAATCTTAAATATTACCTTATTTTCTTTGTCATAATTTTTTTCTATACTTTTTTAAACACTTAACAAAATCCTAAAATTTGACTTCACAAATTAAAAGGACCCCGAGCAGAGCATAAATATGGAAATCTAAACTTACCTGGGGCTTCCTCCAGCCCCCCATAGCCCATAAGGTCCCTCTGGGCCCCCTTCGTGTTCCCACTGGTAGCCCTGTTAAGCATGTGCAGTTGTGCAAGACTTCAGGTGAAGTCACGCACTTAACATAGCTGCCAGCGGGAGTAGGGAGGGGACCCAGAGGACACTGAGGGACCTCGTGGGCTACGAGGGGCTGGAAGAAGCCCCAGGTAAGTTCAGATTTCCATTTGTATGCTCTGCTCACGGTCCCTTTAAATGAAATGAAAAAAATCTTACAGCCTGACTATGATCTCATGATTGGGTATTTAAATACACAGTTTTGATGAACCTTGGGTACTTTGCTGGGCATGTTAGTTTCACAAATGATCTCAATTATAAATAGATAACCATAAAGATATTTTGGATAAATGTCCTGATGGCTGCTGCATCCTTGGATAGAGATGGCTCGAACCTCTGATTTTCGGTTCGCGAACCTCGAACTTCCGCAAAAGTTTGGTTGGCGCGAACTTTCGCGAACTGCAATAGACATCAATGGGGAGGCGAACTTTGAAAACTACAAACATTTATGCTGGCCACAAAAGTGATGGAAAAGATGTTTCAAGGGGTCTAACACCTGAGTTTTTGCATGGCGGAGTGGGATAGACGCCAAAAGTCCCCCAAAAAAATCCGGATTTGACGCACAGCAGCGTCTTAAGGGCAGAAATCACATTGCATGCTAAATTGGAAGCCTAAAGTGCTTTCAAACATCTTGCATGTGTATACATCAATCAGGTAGTGTAATTAGTGTACTGCTTCACACTGACAGACCAAACTCACTGTGTAACGCACCGCAAACAGCTGTTTGTGTAGTGACGGCCGTGCTGGACTGGTGTGCACCATGGCCAGAGTGCAAGCAATAGCGGTTTTCAAGCCCATATGGCCGCCAGGCTGAGGTAGCTCAATGAAAGAACCACAGTGACTGTCCAGCTGATCGAATTTGGTCTGTCCACAATGAAGCAACAACCTTATTATCTTGGGTGTGCCCCCCACCCCCCGAGACACTCACATAGCCGGCGGTCAATGCTTCATTGTGATACGCAAGCCCATTCACCGTGGCAAGGTAACGATCACGAAGGGTAATTGACACATGCACTTTAGGCCTCTATCCACTTTTGTTTTGTTGTTGCAACTGCAGTGCAGCCAGAAAAATTAGGCGGGCATGTATTGTACACGCACCAGAAACATTATCATATCGGCCGATGCTAGCAGCGGCCTTAAAAATTCAAGAATCCGCCTGGAGTCCTGGATCATGTTGGTGATAGCGGAGAAGGCAGTCAAGCGGCCTGTAGGCAGAGATGCTGTGTGGGGACCGACTTAGTCTTGGGGTAGGCAGTCACACTGCGTGCAGGCAGAGATGCTGTGTGTGGGGACTGACTTAGTCTTCGGGCAGGCCTGACCGTGCTTTGCAGACCATGTGGTCAGATGGACCCTTGACCCAACGCTGTGTGCCAGAAATGACACCACTTGCCTTTCAACATCACTGTACAGTTTGGGTATCGCCTTTCTTGAGAAATAATTGCGACCTGGTATCTTCCACTGCGATGTGTGGTTTTGCTTTTGTGTGCTGCTTTTCCTCAGGTGGTCATCCCATTGCAGTTTGTGCTTTGTCATCATGTGCCTTCGTAAGGAAGTTGGCCCTACGCGGGTCTTGGTCCTTCCACGGCTCATTTTTTGGTGGCAGAGAGTACAGATGTTATTGCTCTCATCTGAGGCAGACACACACAAAAATTTCCACACCGCTGAGCCCTGGGGTGATGGCACTTTGGTGGTGGCAGCCGACTGAGTGTTAAGTGGGGTGCCAGAATCAGAGCAGGAGGAGGAAGATATGTCACGCTTCTGTGCAGAAGCTGAGGAAGATGAGGTGTTCTGTGTTAAATAGTCAACTACGTCCTGACAATCTTGGGGATTGATGGCACGCGCCTTCTGAACACTGTACTTTGGTCCAGGGCCGCACAAAATCACGTCAACATGACCTCGAACAGACCTGCCAGGTGGCCTGCCTCTGCCTCAGCCTGTTTTGCCCATGTTGGGGGATGAAGTGAAAGTTATTCACTAACTTGACTAATACAATGTGCAGTCACACAGCTGCAGTGAACAGGTATGCAGTGACTGGTATCAATACAACGTGCAGCTGTCACACACATAGGTACCGTGAACAGGTGCAGTGACTGGTCCTATATAACACGGCATGCGCTCATGTAGGTAGGTGCCCTGAACAGGTAGGTATGCGGTGATTGGTATTACAAATGTGCAGCTGTCAAGCTGTCACACACACAGGTACCGTGAACAGGTGCACTGATTGGTGGTATACCACACTGCGTGCGCTCACATAGGTAGGTGCACTGAACAGGTAGGTATGCAGTGATTGGTTATACAAATGTGCAGCTGTCACACACACAGGTACCGTGAACAGGTGCAGTGACTGGTGGTATATAACACTGCGTGCGCTCACGTGGGTAGGTGCACTGAACAGGTAGGTATGCAGTGATTGGTATTACAAATGTGCAGCTTTCACAAACACAGGTACAGTGAACAGGCAGAGTGACTGGTGCTATATAACACTGTGTACGCTCATGTAGGTAGGTGCACTGAACAGGTAGGTATGCAGTGATTATTACAAATGTGCAGCTGTCACACACACAGGTAGTCACTGAATGTGCTCGGCCTGGCAGTGGCACAGTAGGAATTACCAAGGGGCCAAGGGCCAGCTGCGACTGACTGACAGGGCTGTATATGCAACACAAGTGTCTGTGGGACACACACACACACAAAAAAATCACAAAAACAACATTAGGGGTGCTTTTTAGCAATAAGTATCAGCAAGGAGCAAGCTAACAAGCCTAACAAGATCCTAACTAAGCTTTCCCTATGTTTACAGCAGGTTCTCTCCCTTCTCTAATTACTGCAGCCACACAAGTGAGTGAAAAGGCTGACACTGCCTGCCTTTTATATAGGGGGGGGGGGGGGCTCCAGGAGGGAGTGTAGCCTGATTGGCTACCCTGTGTCTGCTGACTGTGATGTAGAGGGTCAAAGTTGATCGTAATGATGTAGTATAGGGGGCGGGTCGAACTCGCATATAGTTCGCGGTTCCCTGCGAACGCAAACCACCGAAGTTCGCCCGTATAACTTCGCGTGCGAACCGTTCAGGCCATCTCTATCCTTGGACTGTCTATGTGCAGGCCGATTAAAATAACCTGGCATAGCTAAATAGTTAGTTGTGGATTCAAACGTCTTCAAAAACCTATCGTAATTTATTTGATATTTGGGAATGATTTACTGGAAGTGATGTTCCAAGAAGAGCAGGTCTGTTTCGATAAAGTGAATTCAAACATCAAAGCAAGTGCACTAACACTGAAAATAAAACACAACAGAAAGGACCTTCTCTGCTAATGTCCAGATGCTTGAAGCCATCAGCATAAAATGTGGCTGCTCTTCTTCGCTGCATTTCTTCTTTTTGCAAATCACACCCATTGGATTCCTTCTGCAGGTTTAGTTATATTTTGTACAGCAATCTTCATGCAGGCTTAATGTTGTTGAACAATATATGGTCTTTATTTGAATGAATCCCCAGACCTCTTGTTGTACAAAGTAGAGTTTATGGAGCAGACAGGCGAAGTATGTATTTCTCTTGCTAATTGCATTGCACTGTACTGCTGAGTCATCTCTTCCTTCTGCTCACTCAGTTTGATTAAAAAGCTTCTTGCAAAGTTTAGAAAAGTGTGGTAAAACAGAGAGTGCTTACCTTATATAAGAAGACAGTAATATGGAGCAAAGTGAAGATGATAAGTCTTGTGGAGTATTTCTTATAGGGCAGACTGTTAACTGTAAAATAACTCTGTAAAAAATAAACGGGTGTATTAATTCATGTTAAAGAAATAAACTACTCTTGGTTATTTATTAGCTTGGGGAATTGTAATAAAGAACATCATTTTATTCAGAATAGCCCACACTTTTACAGTCCAAATGTACAACTTTAGTAATAATAAAAATGACAAGACAAATAACATTTATATTTTCTCTTGGTGGACTCAAAGCGCCAGAGCTGCAGCCACTAAGACTCGCTCTATAGGCACTAGCAGTGTTAGGGAATCTGGCCCAAGGTCTTCTACTGAATAAGTGCTGGCTTACTGAACAGGAAGAGTAATGATGTTAACCCTGGTCCCCTGTGTCAGAGGCAGCACCCTTAACCAGTACACTATGCAGCCACTAGATAATAAAGCAGTTATGCCCTCTTCAATGTAGCTTTAATAAGACCACCGGTTTTATAGATTGCTCAGAAGATGAACTTTTAAAAAAGGAAGAAGAGAAAACAAGTAATTTACACTCATTTCATTTGTTAAATGTGATGTAACCTTGAGCTATCGGACACCTGCAATCCTCAATAGCCCAAGTCAGAGCTCTGACTTGGGTATTGAGGGTTGCAGGGGGACACTCTGTCCGATTGTACAGCTGGTGGGTGTATTGTATATATAATGTTGTAAATAGCACTGCACTATGTCACCTTTTGATGAAGCCGTTTTTGGTGAAACCAATCAAGGACATCTAGCACTGTATATATGTATAAAGCACCCATGTATTTGTTGTTCACAAGCCACCCCTCTCCTCTTGTGTCTGCGTCCACTATCTATCAATAGCATTGTTAGAAGCACAGTTATTTGTAGCTAGCTACACAGTTCTACCCAGGGCCGGTCCGCCCATGAGGCGGGGTGATGCTGCTTCCTCAGGCGGCAGAAGTGGGGGGGGCGGCGCCAGGCCAGAAGCAGGAAGTATAGAGTGCACCTGGCCGACTCTCGGATTACCGCCGCTTGCTTGGATACCATGACACCCCTTGGCCTCTGCCGCACCTGAGGATGATGCAATGGTGACCCGGGCAGGTGGAAGCTTCAACCGCCGCCTGACAGAACATAATTTTTCTCCCGTGAGCAGCTTCCGATCCCCACATGCGCATGCCTCCCATATACTCCCCTCTCTGAGTCTGCCCCCTGGCAGCGGCCCAGCCAATAGGCAGCTGGGAAAGCTCTAGCCCACGGCTCTCTGCTCTCTCCAAACTCTAAGCAGCCACGGGCGAAGCTTTTAACTTTCTGTAGACCTGCTTCTAGCTCAGCTCCCCGTCAGTCAAACCAGGAATTCGGGCATGAGGATGGACGCTGCTGACCCCCTTGACCTTTGAGGCTTTCCAGACGATGCTCCCTGCATCCCCTTTGACGCAATGAGAAAGCAGTTAGAGGTGGGCAGGTGGCTAAGCTGCATTTGCAGGGGAGAAAAGATAACAAACGGGCTGCCAGACGAAGTTATGAGGCAGTAACACTCTGACGAGGAGAGACTTATCCTGGACCTAAACGGCTGTCCTGTGAGAGAAATAGGTACTGTCAGTGACACTGACTGTCCTGTGATGCATGCAGCAACAATCCTCGTGCAGCATTGCTGCAGAGCTGTGACTTTAAATAATTTGAAAATAAAACTTGCAGTTTCTTTCTGCAGTTTTTCTCCTATAGGTGATCTATATACATGGGTGGTGGGAATTTCTGGAGTCATACATCGTGGCATGATATTGATAAACTGCCTGACTGTTTATCAACATCATGCTATGACCCCAGAAATTGCCTCTTCCTCAGTGGGACACCCATGTATATAGTAAACACTGAAAAAAAAACTTTTTTTAAATTTTCAAATCACCAGTTTGCATCAGCAGAATGCATCTTTACTATATGCCTATATCGATAGTAAAGTAGCTGCAGGCAGTGTGTGCTGATCTCTGCTACTTCCAGTATGTACAGTATAAGCTGTTACACTGCGCCTATATTGATAGGAAATTAGCAGCAGTGTGTGCTGATCTCTGCTACCTCCAGTATGTACAATATAAGTTGTTACTCTGTGCCTGTATTGATGCGAAACCAGCTGCAGTGTGTGCGATCTCTGTTGCCTCCAGTATGTACAGTATGAGTTGTTACTCTGTGCCTGTATTGATCCGAATAGCTGCAGTGTGTGCTGATCTCTGTTGCTTTCAGTATGTACAGCTGTTACTCCTAGCTGGGCCCTCATTGTCGCAGTGGTCACAGGGGCTATTGTAAAGCCGAGGGGGGACGGGGTGGCTCCACGAGTTACAGCACCAGGTGACACCAATGCTAGTGACACCACTGCTGTGCTGTGACTTCTGTCAATCAGGCATAATGCTTGCAGAAACGCTGCCGCAGGGAGGATCAGGATGGTGGCTGGAGGAGGAGTGACTGTGAGAGTGACAACATTCAGGCCTGGGGTGACTTGGTAGTCAGTGACTGAGGGGGTCAGGGCAATTATACTACCTATACTGGGGGCAACGATACTAGCTACCTATACTGGGGGCAACTATACTACTACACTGGGATTACTATACTGACTACCTATATTGGGGGCAACTATATTAGCTACCTATGCTGGGGCAACTATACTGCCTATACAGGGGGCACTTTTACCTGGATACCTGCCTACCTATACTGAGGGTTTTTTTTCTCTTGGTCGCACCTCATCTGTAATGTGCGGTGAAAATTGGCGGGGGGCACATCCTCACAAGTTTGCCTCAGGCAGCAAAAAGTCTAGGACTGGCCCTGGTTCTACCAGTGTTTCAGCTATTGTTAGTGGTCACGTTGTGCATACCTGCCTTGTGGGGAATAGCTAGACCCCACTCCGTAATTTTTATAGGAGTGGTAGGGGATCAGCAAAGACATGGTGTGAATTGCTGTTCTGTGTACTCCGCAGACAACAAACTATATATAGAAGCATCCACACTTGGACTACTTCTTATTTTTCATATTTTTAATTGACTTTAAGATATTTATCTGTACTATGTACCCATAGGGCTGGTCTGTTAAGACCCTCAGTGTGCAATGTAAATAGACGGCAGTTTCACCATCTAACAGTCTCCTAGCAGCGATCACCTCTGGTAGACTGATGACGGAGCTTCGCAGCAAAACACGCCCCCAGGACACGCCCCATTGAGCGGTCCTGGGGAACGCCGCGTTCATGCCAATTGCCGTGGAGCGGTCGGCAAGAAGTTAATGACAACCGCCATGACTGATCGCTGATTTTTTAGATCCCTATTGCACGCTGTGATAATTTTACTGCAATTGTTTAATAGATCGTTTGTGCCTTCAGTACCACGGTAGTTAAGATGGATCAGGGTTCAAATCTTAGTTAAATAGTCCATCAAGTTCAACCAGAAAAAAAAAAAAAACACACACACACCATCCTGAACCCGTACATATCCCAGTTGATCCAGGGGAAGGCAAAAAACCTTACAAGGCGTGGGCCAATTAGCCTTAAAAGGGAAAAATTTGTTCTCGATTCCAGATGGCAGTCAGATAAATCTGTGAATCAACTCTTCTGTGAATGACCTATAAATTATAGTCATGGATGCCCTTCAATGCAAGGAAAGCACCCACGCCCTCTTTAAATTCAGATACAGAGTTTGCCATAATTACCTTCTAAGGGTCCGTTTTCACCGGCAAATCGCTAGCGGTTCTGCAAGAACCGCTACACAATGTAGCGAGTGGCTGTGTTCTCACTGCACTGCATGCAGCGGTTTGCCGGCGACGAGCGTTCCGCGATTTGCGATCGTAATCGCGATCGCTCCAAAACCGCCGCAGTGTCCAGTGATTTTTCCGCGCTAATCACGGGAAAATCACTCCCGCAAAACGCCGGCGGTAATCGCCGGCGTTCTGCGATTTTAAGTGTGAACGGGCCCTAAGGCAAGCTGTTCCAGATTTTAACTGCTCTCAGGCCTGGAACCCATTACAAGTCGCAGATCGCAATCGCTAGCGTTTTTAATTAGCATTTTATAAGCGATTTCATGAGCATTTTCCTGGCGATTTTGGTAGCGATTTTTAAAAAGTTTAAGCTTTTTGCCAGCGATTGTGATTTGCGTTTAGTGATTTATGTTTGGTTGTTTCAAATTAATATTATTTTTTACAGTTTGCAGTAACTGAAAATCACACAAATGACTATGTGTGTTGATTCACGAGCGATTTGCCAGCGTTTCAATACTTTACATTGAAGTACAAACACTCCCAAAATGCTGCATGTCCAGCGGTTGCGATTTTGCTAATCACAATCGCTACTGTGGAATTTGTTATATTTATTTACATTGGCAGAGCGTTCAGGTAAATTGCTAGAGATTTAAAGCGCTCCCTAAACGCTCAAAAAGCTCTCTAGTGGGTTCCAGCCCTCACTGTGAAGGATCCCTTTCCAAATGGATGGCCAAAACGTTTTTCCTACATGCGCAGATCATGTCCCCTTTTTCCGATGTACAACCCTAGGGACAAAAAGCTCATCAGCTAAGCTTTTAATATTGCCCTCTTAGCTGTTCCTATTGAGTAAGTCAGCACCTATTCAGTAAGAAGTCCTTGGGCTAGACACCCAAACACTGCTAGTGCCTACTGAGCATGCCTAGTGGCTGCAGCTCAAGTGCTTTGAGTCCGCCAAGAGAAAAGCTAGAGCAATATAATGGTTTTTTTTTGTTTTGTTTTGTTTTTGTTTTTGTGACATACTGTGACAAATATGTATTTTCATATATTCTGTATCGAAATAAAAAAACTTGTAAAAACAAAGTGACAGAATTTAAAATAGAATGCATACATTGTTACCTTAGGGACTTTTTAAATATGCCATGAGGGTGTATTACTGTTATTTTTGTAAATAAAGGATTGCAATTATTGCTAGGGTACAAGGAGAAAACAAAAAACACAAACTAGAAAAAAAATCACCTTTTATTCCAAATAATATATTATCCCATACATTGCATTTGGAACATAATTTAAATGGTGGGATAACCAGAACAAATGGGCAAATAATATCTGCAGATTTTATCTATGGTAGCACTATACTACAGTGGATGGAAATGGTGAATAGTGTATTTTTTCACTTTTTTCTATTTTATTTAACTAATGCAGAGAGAACACCATAATTACTAAAAAAAAACCACAATATCATCCACAAAAATCCTAAATTATGGCAAAAAAAACAAGATATAAATCATGTAAGGGTGATGAGTAGTGATTAAGTTATTGGCGAATGAATGGGAGGAATGCTGAAATGTGAAAATTGCTTGTGTCCATAAGGTGACAACAACCCAGAGGGCTGAAGTGGTTAAACAGCTCAGCCAAAGTCCACCGTCAGAGAAAATTGTAGAAATAAACCATCAGCAGTTTCAGAGATGGGATTAGAAGTAAATGGTGATTGAAATGATTAATGAATACATTTTTTTGTAAAAAAAAAAAAAAATGAAGTTATTGCAAAAATTGAAAGAAAATATCTGCTGCACCAATTCATAGCTGATTACCTTCTTCTCAGCCTCCTTCAACTGTCAGCTCATCCTCCCCCTTCCCATCAGTCTTCAGCCATGCTTCCCTGGTAGAGTCAGGTATACATGATAGGCTGTCAGTCAACAGAGAGGCATGACTCGTTATGGTGCATTCACACTATGTGCATTGCTTTGTACCAGGGCTGGGACAAAGACCACCACCAACAGAGGCTGAGCTGCCCAAGTGAGCCCCCCCCCTCCCCATCGGATACAACTATGTCACTGACATGGATTTGTGGCCAGTCTCTCCCCATTATCGTTCCTCTTTATGGAGTGGTGTATATAGTGAGCTGCTCCATAGGACTGCATTTGGCATGCATACAGTAATCATCAGTAGTAGAGATAATTTGAAGTCTTTTTGTTGCTATGAGTTTTTAGGTAGCCAGGTATAGGTGCCCCCAATAGAGGTAGCCTGGTATAGGTGCCTCATGTATAGGTAGCCAGGTATAGGGGTCTCCAGTATAGGTAGCCAGGTATAGGTGTCCCCAGTATAGACTGCCAGGTATTGTCACCCCCAGTATAGGTAGCCAGGTATAGATTCCTCCAGTATAGACAGCCAGGTATAGGAGTCCCCAGATTGCAGTCAAACACTTCATATTTTCCTACATCCCAAAACATGCTTAGAGGCTGCAGCCTTCCCAGCCTCTGTGTCGGCCCGGCCCTGCTGTGTACTGCATGCAAACTCACGGCCCATACAATTGTATGGGTATTATTATTATTATTATTATTTAGTATTTATATAGCGCCGACATATTACGCAGCGCTGTACAGTGTATATATATCTTGTCACTAACTGTCCCTCAAAGGAGCTCACAATCTAATCCCTACCATTGCCATATGTCTATATTATGTAGTGTAAGTACTGTAGTCTAGGGCCAATTTTTTTTTTAGGGGGAGCCAATTAACTTATCCATATGTTTTTGGAATGTGGGAGGAAACCAGAGTGCCCGGAGGAAACCCACGCAGACACGGAGAGAACATACAAACTCTTTGCAGATAGTGCCCTGGCTGGGATTCAAACCAGGGACCCAGCGCTGCAAGGCGAGAGTGCTAACCACTACGCCACCGTGCTGCCCATGCTCATGATCACATCTCTGCACACTTTCTGTAGTACATTTCTGGATGACATTTTTGTGATAACATGCCATTACATAGCTATTGTTTATGCTATGAAAAATAACATGCATAATATAACTTGCAGAGTTTGCATTGCATTATGATCGCATGGCAGAGTCAGCGGAACACAATGCACATAGTGTGAACTTAACCACAACAGAGCAAGTACTCTACCCCCTGTGTGCACTGTGACCATTTTCGTTCTGCTGTAATTTTCATCACATTTTCACAAAGTATATGGGCGTGAAATACACAGCCACACCAAATGCACTGACGTCAATGGCCATGAGAAAACACCTTTTCATGAAGATTCTTATTTTCTTGAAAATGCGTAACTTGTGAAAAATCAAATATGTCTTTGTGAATTATTTTTTTCATAAGCAGATGTGCAAGTAATTGGTGAACATTTCTAATGATTAGTGACTGAGTGCAACAAATGTGCCAATATGAGCTAAACGATTTACAAATATATTTTAAATTGTCTTAAGCTGCAACTTCACCTGCAATGGATTCCCCTGTTAAAAGTTTAATCTCTCAGTGAGATTTCACAGCTGTCTGATAACATGCTGGTGTGATGTAATAACAGCCAGCATGATTAACTGAGACAGGCAAGTAAATTGTTACTTTCCTCTGTTTTCTCTGATCTATGTACTAATATGTAAAATCAATGCAAAGAAACCTGCTATTGCTCTAGTCTGAATCAGCTAGACAGTCTCCCTATAAATACATCAACATTTCAATTGAGAATGAGACCAACAAAACTCTCAGGATATGTTCCCCGTGACAGCAGGAATGCAATGCAACTGAACGAGACAGCGATTCCGCATGTTATTCTTACGTTGTCTGGGGTACATTAAAGCATATAGTCAATGAAACATATGCTTCTTTTTTTACTGTTAGCACTTGCATTTAACAGTAGTGCACTGCACACTGTCTATTTATGTAATATGTGTAGCCACTTATACTGTCTCAGGTGTTCCACAGAGAGGAGCAGATCCCTCTCCAGAATTTCAGACAGACTTTATGACCTGCGGCGGTATCAAATCCTCCCATTCTGTTAACAAAAACTGTATACTTTTTGTAGGCAAAATCATTCTATTTCACAGAGAAAAAATATCTTTCACCACGCATGGCATATTTTTCTGTCCCAGAGTTTTGATTGGCTGAACTAAATAACACTGACTTGCTAGGCTGGAAACAGTCAAAACAAGGTCTTCTGCAAGTCTGCAACAAAAACAGTTTTGCTTAGCTGCATTTTTTGCTTCGGTGTAATCATGATCCTAATGTGCTGATTTCACTTACACACAATTTCTTGTAATTTTATACAATTATTTTGCACAATCCATTTATAATTACATTACATTTCGTGATATACATTGAAGTCAATACCATTGACTATAGCAGTTAATAGCAAGGCCCCTATACATGCTATGATCACATAGTTTGCTAGCTATGTTATCCCCTTAATAGTAGGAACAAGCAAAAAAAAAAAAAAAGTCAAAAAGTCTGTTGAATGTTAAAGATCAATACATATTGCTGCTAATTACATACCATGTAGCTTACAGACTTGATCTCTAGATAGGTTGGTACTTCAACATAGCAACTGCAAAAAGTCATCAGCCTGAGGCACATTTCAAATGATTTCCACGCCGGACCTTGAGTGTTCGGATCGGTAAGAGCCTGAAAATGAAGATCACCGGTTATAAGCACATGTGCTTTGTAAATACTGTATATATAATACTATAATAATGGAATATTGGAGGACACCACCACCCACCAGATTGTCTTCAATGGCAGTCATTTGATTAAAAGGCTTCTCACTGTAAACACTACAGAACATCAGAAGACTTAGAATGAAATCCATCATTTGTAGAGCCAAAAACGGAATAACCAAGTATCCTCGATTCTAAGATGGCAAAAAACAAACAAAACAAACCATATAAATAAAGCTCTGCATTGCTTCTCAGATTATTGTAGTTTCTGAAGACGGTGGATAACATTTAAATGGCAACTGCAATTTTTAGATTTGTACATTTACAACAACAGGGATAACGTGGCTTCAAGATGATGACATTTGCCAGTGAATACAGCTGTCCCCTCCAAGCTTCCTTCAAAGACCACTGAAGCAAAAAGAGTTCAGAGTTCTGTTTGTACACAATGCACAAAACATGATGCTGAGGAGTGATTTACTGTATGAAAAATGATCAGTCTGGCAAATCCCAAGATCATCTTGCCAATTTTAATGATTGCAGAACTAACGCTAATTAGGCACCTAGATACTGACAGATGTGTTCAGACGAGTATGCATCAAGATCTGAGCCCAAGGATAAACTCTCTTTAGTTAAATTCAACATATTTTTGAATAAAATTTACATTTTAGTAAGATGACTCATGAATTGAACTGCGCAGCAGAATAGATTTACAAACCTTTTAAAATTTAGGCTCATTTGTGAGGCGTGAAACTTGCAAAATACATCATAAAGAGGGTTATTTTTAAAAGCTCAGATAATCTTCTGGAATCTGCCAGTGCTAGGCTATAAAAGCTCTGTGCACAGTACTTGGTAACTTGGTACAATGTGTAATCAGAAAACAACAACAACCAGGAACTGAAACCCTTCAGCCATTGAGAAGAAGGCTTATCCAAATTCACTTCTTACATTTTATTTCATCAAATGTCTTTACACTTCTTTTGTAAATTATCCCCAATTCTTTATCTAACCCAAAGAAAGATTAAAGCACACGTTCAGGCTCCTGTTTTTTGATGTATATTGTGTGGAATATATCATGATTTGCAATGCACAAAGTTGTCTGCCTTTCATATAAACCATTTTTTCATTATTCATTTTTGACCTGTCTGGTTACATTCGTAAACCTGACTTCCTGTGTGAATGTCAGATGCAGCATGACTGTGAACTGTGTTAAACCCTTCCTCTATTCCATCATCCCCCACATGAGGCAGTCCGGGAGGAGCTAAAAAGGGTAGACAAGATAGTCTTTCTGACTTCACCTATCTTCTCTCTGTGATCCACAAAAGGAAACAGAGTCAGGGATAGGGCATGGTCAGATGATGACTGCGTGTAGACCATACACCTGTTCCCCAGGTGGTTTTTCGACTTTTCATTATGTTTAGTCCACTCTAGACCACCTGGAAACTATATTGGAAATGAAGCTCTAGATAACCAGGGAAGCCATATAATGAGGGAAGGAGAAAAGCAATAGACTCCAGATAACTGTATAGGGGAGGGGGCCACTAGACACAAGGAAACTGTATAGGGGAGGGAGGAGGTCACTAGACACCAGGGAACTGTATTCGTATACAGTTCCCTGGTGTCTAGTGATCCCTTCCCTCCCCTATACAATTTCCTGGTGTCTACCAGGGATTACTGTATATTGGAAAAGAGGAGGCATTAGACACCAGGGATTTGTATAGGGGAGGGAGGAGGGGGACCATTAAACACAAGGTAACTTTATAATGGCAGAAGGTTGTCACTAGACATTGATATTGGCCCACAACTCGGTCAAAGTGTTCAGTTGTGGTCCACTTTGTATTTGAGTATTAACACCTCTGATGTAGTGGAAGAAACTCCGACTCTGCTGGCAGCTCAATACTATGTGCACATATCTTTAGGTCATGTGACTGTGTTTTACAAAGGGATTTTCTCTGGAATGGCTGCATCCAATAAGGAAATTGTGTGAGCAATTACACCTTTACTATTTACCTTTACTAACTATGAATACTCCAGGAGGGTGAACTATGGCTTTGAACATTTTGTTAGTAGAGTTGCTGTTTTACTCCAACTCTTTTTTAACTCTCTATATGCAATTCTACTTTAACATTAGCCGAGGCAATACCATTTTTGTACGGATGTTGTATAGCAACAGTGAAAAGTGTCTTAATATAATTCTGCAACACACACTAGGATGTGCTGTTTGTACATGTGAGAAATTAGGTCTCAGTACAAACCCTAATGTTGATCCTTGGCAGGTCATCAAAAGCTTGCTATAAGGTTATAATGATGAATCCCGGATAGGACATTTCTATGCTGGTAGTCCCTCTCACCTACTTTACACCATGACATGGCATTCTGGACAAATTGTGTTGTTAAGGCCTTTTCATACTGTCAGTGGTGCTGAGTGGTGCACACAGCTTGGCACTGCTGCTGTAGGGACTGACTACAGAGGGGCATGACTCCATTGTATACCAATGAGTAGGGCTGCATGACTCCACCATGTGCAATTCAGACAACACAGCACTGCACCACACAGCCTATGGTGAAATTAGTGACACTTGGCTTTGCAGATAGTGTTGATGAGCCTCTTGTTTGTTTTTGTTTTGTTTTTTATAAAAACAGAACATTGTTTTTCATCTGAAGATGTTTATGGCTTTTTCTGTGACAATTATACACATAATTTGGGATTATCTATATTTGAGGTCACCATCCTCAATGGTGTTCCACCACGCCTACAGAAATCTTCACTCACTCAAGGATATTTAATGCAAAAAGTTCCACAAACCATTTTCACAAGGCATATAAATGTTTACTCTTTAAGAGTAAAAAATACATCCAAATGAAAGCACAAAATAAATTGATACAATTGTGCTTCAACAGTTGCTCTCTTATTGGCATTTGTGCAATTTTGGGCAGAAGAATAGGTCCAGTATAACTACAAGATATAAACAGTCTGATGGCAATGAAACAGTATAGTTATGAATTGGTTTAAATGCAGTCTGTGCTCTGTACATTAGGCATCAGCACTAAGTAAAGAATAGATTTACATACCACCACAATTCCCCACAACATTGATATACTTATCAAAAGTAAGACCAGGAGAAGCAGATAGCTTGAGATTATATCTGGTGGAAAAGCAGAGAAAACATAAACAGAATTAAGTTTAAGAAATAACAAATGCTGAAAAGTATATTTAAAATTAACTGAAACATTTTTATGTTAGGAGAAAACTATTAACATAAAATAAGTATTTATACTAGACCTGCACATTGTTTCATGAACATGGGGGAAATTTTGTTAAGAAAATAAATGCATAAATAAAACTGCTTTCACACAATTATGGACATATAAAAGGACCTCATAGACCCCTGCAGAGGTCCACAATGCTGCCCATTTCCTAGGCTTTGTCAGAGCTAGCATGTAAAAACCTTAAAAGTACATAAACAATTTTTGGTTTTCGTTATGGAAAGGTACAGGGGTCTAACAGATCCTATACTGATGCCTTACAGTACATTGCAACATAAAGATGCACAGCTACACTACAAGCATATCAGCATGATTCTGCCTCCTATGAGGTCAATCTGTGACTGTGAGTGACTTCAGCTTACCATTTATAATATTGCTAGCTTTCCTGGTACTGATGTCGTTGAGAAGCTAACACACAGATTGGTTAGTAGTTTTAGCCAATCAGGCAAACAGACATCTTGATGAATTCACTGTTATTAGTAGTAGTGAAGAGAGGCAGAATATTCTGTTCTATAGGTTCTGCAATGCATCTGTGCTCCATGATTCTGCACTATAATGTATTGGTGATTGTTCTGTTAGACTCCTATATTAAAATAATGAAGCCAACAATTACTGTATTTATTGTTGTCAACAGTAAGGTCCATAAATATTTGGATAGAGACTTTTTTTTTTATTTTGGTTCTGTACATTACCACAATGAATTTTAAAGGAAACAACTCAGATGCAGGTGTAGTACAGACTTTCAGCTTTAACCAGCCGGGCGGTATGGACGAGCTCAGCTCGTCCATCACCGCCGGAGGCTGCCGCTCAGGCCCTGCTGGGCCGATTTTCATCAAATAAAGAGCAGCACACACAGCCGGCACTTTGCCAGCCGCGTGTGCTGCCCGATCGCCGCCGCTCTGCGGCGATCCGCTGCGAGCAGCGGCGAAAGAGGGTCCCCCCAGCCGCCTGAGCCCAGCGTAGCCGGAACAAAAAGTTCCGGCCAGCGCTAAGGGCTGGATCGGAGGCGGCTGACGTCAGGACGTCGGCTGACGTCCATGACATCACTCCGCTCGTCGCTATGGCGACGATGTAAGCAAAACAAGGAAGGCCGCTCATTGCGGCCTTCCTTGTTTATTCTGGGCGCCGGAGGCGATCGGAAGAACGCCTCCGGAGCGCCCTCTAGTGGTCTTTCATGCAGCCAACTTTCAGTTGGCTGCATGAAATAGTTTTTTTTTTATTTAAAAAAAACCCTTCCGCAGCCGCCCTGGCGATCTTAATAGAACGCCAGGGTGGTTAATTCAGTGGGGTAAACAAAGAAACTGCATCAACATGCAAGGTACTAGAGCATTTTTTGAACACAATCTCTTCATTTAATGGGCTCAAAAGTAAAATCCATTTCATGGGCAGGTGTGGGCAAGTACAATTGTATGTCATTGTCAATTAAGCAGATAAAAGGCCTGGAGTTGATTTGATGTGTGGTGCTTGCATGTGGAAGATTTTTCTGTGAACAGACAACATGCGGTCAAAGTCAGGGCCAGATTTATACTTTTTACCGCCCTAGGCCAGCAATCAACAAACCGCCCCCCTCCCCTCACCACCACCACGTGTGTATACGGAAACACAATATTATATCACCGATTGTGGGCTCCACTGAGGACAGTCAGTAACATGCCTGTAAAGGGCTGCAGAAGATGCCACTGCTATATAAATACATAATAATAATATGGTAGGACATTAGACTATGACTATGGTAGGATTAGAGTGTGAGCTCCTCTGAGAACAGTCAGTGACATGACTATGTACTCTGTAATGTGCTGCAGAAGATGTCAGTGCTATATAAATACATAATAATAATATGGTAGGGCATTAGACTATGACTATGGTAGGATTAGATTGTGAGCTCCTCTGAGGACAGTCAGTGACATGACTATGTACTCTGTAATGTGCTGCAGAAGATGTCAGTGCTATATAAATACATAATAATAATATGGTAGGACATTAGACTATGACTATGGTAGGATTAGAGTGTGAGCTCCTCTGAGGACAGTCAGTGACATGACTATGTACTCTGTAAAGTGCTGCAGAAGATGTCAGTGCTATATAAATACATAATAATAATATGATAGTACATTAGACTATGACTATGGTAGGATTAGATTGTGAGCTCCTCTGAGGACAGTCAGTGACATGACTATGTACTCTGTACAGTGCTGCAGAAGATGTCAGTGCTATATAAATACATAATAATAATATGGTAGGGCATTAGGCTATGACTATGGTAGGATTAGATTGCAAGCTCCTCTGAGGACAGTCAGTGACATGACTATGTACTTTGTAATGTGCTGCAGAAGATGCCAGTGCTACATAAATACATAATAATAATAATAATAATAATAATAATATGGTAGGACATTACACTATGACTAAGATAGGATTAGATTGTGAGCTCCTTTGAGGACAGTCGGTGACATGACTATGTACTCTGTAATGTGCTGCAGAAGATGCCGCTGCTATATAAATACATAATAATTTGGTAGGACATTACACTATGACTATGGTAGGATTAGATTGTGAGCTCCTCTGAGGACAGTCAGTGACATGACTATGTACTCTGTAATGTGCTGCAGGAGATGTCAGGGCTATATAAATACATAATAATAATATGGTAGGACATTACACTATGACTATGGTAGGATTAGAGTGTGAGCTCCTCTGCGGACAGTCAGTGACATGACTATGTACTGTGTAAAGTGCTGCAGGAAATGTCAGGGCTATATAAATACATCATAATAATATGGTAGGACATTAGACTATGACTATGGTTGGGATTAGATTGTGAGCTCCTCTGAGGACAGGCCAGTAACATGACTATGTGCTCTGTAATGTGCTGCAGGAGATGTCAGGGCTGTATAAATACATAATAATAATATGGTAGGACATTAGACTATGACTATGGTAGGATTAGATTGTGAGCTCTTCTGAGGACAGTCAGTGACACCAGTGGCGTAGCTAAGGAGCTGTGGGCCCCGATGCAAGTTTTATAATGGGGCCCCTAAGCACTCTATACATAACAATTGATACGGCGCACCAAAACCTGCCAATGGCAACTACAGTGCCAGAGGTGCAAGAAGGGGGTGGGAAACAGTTTGATAATGATTACCACTATTCAAAGTATCTATAGAAGTGATTGTTATGAGCACAGGACCAATAGTGAGCTGAAACTGTAGTTGATGGAGGGCCCTCTGGGGCCCCTCTGGCCCAAGGGCCCCGATGCGGTCGCTACCTCTGCAACCCCTATTGCTACACTCCTGAGTGACATAACTATGTACTCTGTAAAGTGCTGCAGGAGATGTCAGGGCTATATAAATACATCATAATAATATGGCAGGACATTACACTATGACTATGGCAGGATTAGATTGTGAGCTCCTCTGAGGATTGTGACATGACTATGTACTCTGTAATGTGCTGCAGAAGATGTCAGTGCTATATAAATACTTGTGGGGGGAAAGGAGAGAGAGAGAGAGGGGGGAGAGAGAGAGAGAGAGAAAGTGGAGGAAAGGATAGATGGCATATGATGAGGAATTAAGACAGACAGGGAACAAGATGAGGAAGAGGGTAGGAAAAAGGACAGAAATAGACCTCAGGATGAGAGAACAAGAGAGGGGGAATGAGATCGGAGGAAAAGAGTGGAGGAGGGAAGGAGACGTTAGTTACGCATGTGGAGAGTTACTGGGAATGGGTAATAAATCAGGCAAGCTAAGACAAAACATTCAGCAGCATCTGGAAAGTCGGCTTATCTATACAGCTACTGGACTCGTTACAGGTCAGTGTGAAAGGAGGACTTCTGTCACATACCCCATGTCAACAATGACGCTGGGCAGCACCTGGAACTGCAGGGTTGAGCAGCAGTAGGGACAGTGTATGTGGGCTAATTAAAACAAAGGCAGCCAGGACCAGGCTTCCCCTAGGGTGATCCCGACGCCAGTGCCACCCCCTTCTCCCATTCCTCTCCATCCTGTACCTTCTTCAGTGTCTCCGGAGTCCTGTCCACGAGCTTCCCCATCATATCCAGCAACCACAAAACCCGCCTGCAGTCACTCACCACCAATCAGTTCCCAGCACCAGCCATCCACCAATCTCTGCCCAGCTTTGGCACTTCCTCATGCTGCCTCCTCAGCAGTGATTGGCTGAAACTGAATATGGGGGCGGAGGGCAGAGGGATTACCAGTGAATGACAGCGGGCAGAGCTGCAATGATGTGGCTGCTGCTCCTGTCACAAAAGTAAATCTGCCCGTTTTATGCTGCCAGCGCCGCTTCTGCACACACAGACATAGTACTGTGTGCAGTGCAAAGTCAGGGAACTTTGGGGGCGGCTGCGGACAACATTGCCGTTATTGTGGGGCTGGCATGGACAGCTGTTAGGACACTGCCTGCTTGTTAACCCGCCCCTCTCTAAGCTCCACCCTAGTCCCAGGCCTCTGTGGCCTGCCCACAAATCCGGCCCTGGTCAAAGTAGCTCTCCATGCAGGTGAAAGAAGCCATCCTTAAGTTGCAAAAACAGAAAAAAACGTATCCAAGAAATTGCTACAATATTATTGGTGGCAAAATCTACGGTTTGGTACATCCTGAGAAAGCAAGCAAGCACTGGTGAGCTCAACATCGCAAAAAGACCTGGACCTCCATGGGAGACAACAGCAGCAGCCACAATTTCTTTAAAAAAGGTTTACAAAGTGTACAAAAACAAACACAGGGGCATGGCGGAAGGGAATAAAGGGCAAAATATTCTGAAAAAAAGAAGTGTTTTACACAGAGGGTTTTTTTCATACATAAATGCCAAAAATCACATATAGTTTCTTGATTTTGCAAATGAAGGTCTTTAGAATGGCCGCCGTGGTTGCCTGCCTAAAAATAGTTATGTGCAGCCCCCGACAGAGATGCCTGAAGAATTGAGCAGTTACTTGCCTAAACATTTGAAAAAGCAGCCACACTAAGTAAAGCTAGAAAAATTGAGCAGTTACCTGTCCAAACAGTTGAAAAAGCAGCAACACTAGGTGAGGCCTATTTTTTTTAACGATGCACTGACTGATATCATGGACAGAAACACACAGTGTTGGTGTGACAGTGACACTCATACAGTTACCAGCAAAAGGGTATTGTCACAAATGTCTGTGACATTTTATATATTTTTTAAATGGCACACTGACTGATATCACTGACAGTAACACACTATAAGGTGACATGAGTTTTGGTATGACACTGTGTGGGAGTCAGTGCCAATCAAGCACTTATGCACACATTGAGAGCAGGCAGTAATGGTGATGCAACCAGCCACACACTCCACTGTATACAGGTCACAGGTGTTGTGTTGCACATTCGTGAACGTTGGTTTGAACTGTTTGTTCAGCCATCACTAGTGCTGTTTGTGTATTGGCTGCTATTGATGGGGATAACATATTAGCAACTGGCAACCAATTATTCTCAGTTGTGTTGCTGTTCTTGGATTAAGCAGATGTTTTGCACTAGGCAGATCTGAGTTCATAAAACTAGAATCAAACATTTGCAATGACAAGTTGATGAGACAAAATTGGTGGAGAGTCCCACAATGCACCATGCAATGTCGTAGCCGGTCAGTAAGCTACTACTGTACACACACCTAATTTTTAGTGGCCAATCACTGGCCAGTCCTACTAGTTCCATGTAGTATGAGAGCTTATCTACACAATCTTTATAGTAGTCAAAATCTGTAGGTCCTCACACTACATGGAGGTGGTAAAATTTACCAGTGATTGGCCAATAAATATTGGATGTGTGTATCAGACTGAAGGATGGAAATCCTTCCTTTTTTTCCTGGGGAACATAAGGATTCACATTAAAGCCATAGATGGGCCAGCGACAGGAAGTGAAAGAATGAAAGAGAATCTCCCCTATGGTATCACACATAAAAAAAACAAAAAAACTATTTCAATACTTATAAAAATAGAAATAAAACTTGGGTTTCAGGGTGAAATTAGATATTTATGATGCAGTAGGAGCAGCATTCTGCCATAATTCTTTCGGCAGCTAAGTCATGCCTACAAGGACTAGATGAACACAGGGTTAAATAGCTAACAGATTGAGGTGTTACAGGAGCTGCAACTTGCATGGGAAAATTGTTTCCTAAAATATAGTGATTACTGATGCATATCCCATAAGTGAGAACAGGGGAAACAGGATGCAGGCAGAAGAATCTTTGTGCTGGATAATTAGCTGGAAGATAGAATCAAACATGAGTGCACAGGGTGCATATCTGGGCTTAGCTAACATCATTTTACTTGCTTTTTTTCCCTTGCTTTAAAAATAGCGAAAGTACACCGAGTAACCTTCACATCTTTATTTTATTTACAGATGATTTGTTTTTGTAAGAGTTTGTTTTACAATTTTGTTGTGGTGATCATTCGTTCTGAAGAAATACAGCAAACTAGGCTGCAGACATAACTCTTTTGTTATGTTTTATGGCACTGGTGGTTCTGATTCTCCTTAACATAACTGAAAACCTTGTATCTTTGCAGCTTGCTCTGCGTAACTATAGTAAACTAGTAAATTTCCACTTTAATGAAAAGATACTATACAACTATGAGTGCATATATCACAAAAGAGATGCGGATTCCGGAACTCAGAAACAGGATTCTTTTATTTAAGCACGGTGCAAAAGCAGGTTAAAAAAGGTAAAAAAAAGTCTGTGTCAACAGCTGTTTCGCGTGATCCCACGCCTCGTCAGGACACCCAGACCCCAACTATGAGTGCTGCACAATTATTTTGTTTATAATTTAATGCTTCACTTCTTTGCATCTATGGAATGATGAATCTAGAAATACTGTACTTTGTCTAACCCCGTTAAAAAGCAATAGAATTAGACAAGACAAGGCAGGAAGTTATGTAACAATCTGTGCACCAAAGTATCAGGAGTCAGGACATCATGATGCACATCATGACTACATGCTAATGGAATTAGTATGTAGATACTACCAGCCCCATGCAGGCCGTTCTGTGCCCACGCCGGGACAATCCGTTCCTCCGGTCCCCCCCATTGACTCAGTTTTGTTTTTGGAGACTGAGTCAGTCGATTGCCACTGCACCTGCAAGGCCCTGGCTGTGCACTTCCTCGATCATACTCCTGTCACCGAGAGCGCTCCCTGTGCATGTGCAGTACGAGAAAATCTATAAAAAGGAGTCACATGTTTTTTCACCTGATGAAGTAGGTAGACTCACTATACACATTGTGTGGTGCACTTATTTTAAAATACCCTCTGGTAGTTATTATTAGGACTGAGAAGTATGTACCTTTTTGTGCACTTTGTGCACTTTTATACTGTGAACATCTCCTAAGCTACTTGGTTATCAGTCCATATTTGTCCATCAGTCCAGTGCTGTGTACGGTAATATGTTGGCACTTTATAAATACAATAAATAAATAACAAATATTTGGAAGTGAATAGACCGTTTTACCATCTGTTCTGGGAATGCAGCAAAGACTCAAATACCTAAATGGAAACTAAGCAAATTCTCCTGTTGTCTAACTGATGGTTGCTGTCAGGCAACCTACTTTTATGAGTACACATTTTGAGCCCAATCTAATTCACATTTTCTCCTAAGTGTCTCCTAGGAGATCATTTACATCTTCTGTTTAAACTTTTCAACGCCCCTTTTCAAGTATTGCATTTTCTTGCTTGATGGTGGCTTAACAGGCATTAAATTGATAAGATGTGAAATATCACCTAGGAGAAAACTTAGGAGAAAAAGTGAATTGTATTAGGGCCCTTTGAGTTTTCAGCTTTGATCTTGTGTTTTTAAATAAGATTGAGACATGCCTGAATGGCAGCTTCAGTTCCATCTAATGTGTGTACAAGACTCTAGGCTTGAGGATAGATTTATTTAGTTTTAGGGCACACGTGAACTAAGGTTAGTGTCAAGGAAACTCAGCATAATAACAATACCATATGATTTAAAGGACCACTATCACAAAAAGACCACTACCGTAGGGCTAACATATTGTTGTTAGCCCTGAAGCCTATGATGCATCTGTACAGCCCCTGGGGACAATCCTCATACATGCGCAGGAGACTTAAGTGACAAATTCTGTGTCTGTGGCTTAGTAAGATCCAACTGTGCAGTGTTATTATTAGTTGCAATTCTAATGGAGAAATGTTTATATGTTTTGCTTTCATTCTATTTGTAAAGCAGCCACTAGTAGTCTATCTACAACTGCCCTGTACACCAAGCAACCATAATGAATAAAAACAATTTCCATTGTGCCACTTTAAGAAAAATGAAACAGACGTCAAGGAAACCACAATTTCATCTAAGAAATATTAATAGTCTAAGAACAAGGTTTAGCTTCAGGTAATGAATGTGTGCTTACCAAGGCGGATATAATTGCTGATCTCAAGGCAGCAGTTCTTTCTTTTGGCCAGTTCAACAGAATATTCAATGAAGAGAATAATGCTTAATACCTGAAATTAAAGAAAGGTTACATGTAAGACAATACAGAATTCATTGAGTAATTATTTCATGTGTATTACCTTACAATCATAGATTATTTGTAATGAACGTGATTACTCCAGGTTGGCTATTATTTTTATTATGAATGTGTTTATTTAATAATAGGCCCATCTCTATACCCAGAATAGACAACGTACACTCTCAAAACTGTTGCTTTTGGGCAAATAGAAGCATATTCCACTTTCTGATTTCCTCAGTTAGTTGTAAATATTCAGCCTTCACATCCCTTTTACTGTAGTATCCCTTTTAAACCAGTAGCATGTTACAGTTGACCTCTGACCATACACAGTGCTAAACCTAGTTAAGATCTACCAGAATCAACAGGTTTTGGACTAGTCCATCTCTTCATGGGGGATTCTCTGGGTTTTCTTTGTTCTCAGAAGCATCTCCTGAATGGCAATTTAACTGGCCAAAACAGTAAGACTATTTTGCACACTATTTAGGCAGTTTGACTTAGCAACTGCCATTCAGGAATTGCTTTTGAAAACAACGAACACCCCGAGAATCCCCCATGAGGAGATGGACTAGTCCAAAACCTGTCAGTTCTGTCAGATTTCAACTGCCAACTTTTTTTCCGCTGGAGTGGTCCTTTATAGCTAAACCTCTACTGTTACAGTCCAACAGTCCTATGCCTGAGCCTCAGCTGTGAACTGAGACTCTTGCAATGGATGGCAGAATAGCGGCAAGGTTTTGAGGCTGATGTACTAAGGTTGGACATCAGTGGAAAAAACAGGAAAACATAAATAATCCAGAAAATCTGGACTGGATTTTTTTCATTGTCTGTAATTAAGTGGTAACAGCTTGATACCTTCTTCTGGGTCAAATCAGACATAGTTGGGTTGCTGAAAGGATAGTAAATTAGCAATTGTGCGACAGCTGACATGTGCATGCACTTGCATTGAGAAACTTTTTCTTTAATAAATGTAGTTTTACTTGCATTTGGTAAATGTAACGTCTCTCTTAAATCTCCTTGCATCTGTAACTGCTGTCTGCACATGAGCAGGGTTTGCGGGGTGCACATTATTTCGGCGCCCCTCAGTGTGGCACGAGGAGAGCCGAATGACGGCTCTCCCTGCTGCCGCTAAACTCTGAGGCAGCGTTAAATGCTATTCCCCCTCCGAGTTCTTGCAACTCGGAGGGAGAGGTAATTCAGGGTCTGGCAGCCGCTGGAATTACCGCTTCGCGGGGCGCGCATCATAGCATTGCTGCTATGACGGCGCCCAGTTTCAGCGCTCGCCTCTTAGAGCCGCATGATGAAATTAACTGATCTGGGGTTTGCGGTTATACCAGCACTTTTTTGATTAAATGGCTGCATGTAGGCGGTCCATTTTTTAAAATGTGCACTTTGGTCATTGCCAAGTTAAATTGCAAAACATGTAATTTTAATCTTTGATTTAAACTGGGCAATGCCCTACAGCCCAAAGCAGAATTATGGCTTGGCGGTGCTGTCTGTGCGCTTTGTTTGGGCACCAACTCTCCACTGTTGTATAGCTGAAAGCCAAATATTGGTTTTGCTAATTAAATTAGATGCCTGTTTTTTGGCTAATCTATAGCTGAACACAGGTGTCCCGTTTAATCACCAAAACTCATAGACGGAGATACTGTTTGCTTGGCAGTTGGAAACTGGAAAGTTTACCATAATGCAACAAGGTTACATGGTAAACTGTCAGGACCATGGTAATGACATCACACTGTGGGAGGGGTTTTATCACAATATCAACCATACAGATGTCCCTGATGGACTATTCTAGAAAAGGTAAACATTTCTCGTGGGAAGGGGGTATCAGCTACTGGTTGGGATGAAGTTCAATCTTGGGTTAAAGTTTCTCTTCAAGCAAACAAAAAGAGGAATTTCACTGATAATCTTGTGAAAAGCTCAAAACAACAAAATCATGAAAATTAAGGCACATTTTAGTTCAGCAAACAATGAAAATTAGCCACACTTAAAGCCTCCCAGAGTCCATTATCATACCTAGATAAGTTTAATGGATGTGCACAAGTAGAGTTGCTACCTAAATAATATTTTCTTCATTGGAAGTTTATGGTACTAAATTTAAATTATAGCCCCCTACCCAAAAGGAAAAAAAAGTTATGCCAAATTCCTTCAGTAAAGAATGTAACATTTTTATATAAGGGTAATGTAAATATAAGAAAGAATGTAATAAAGATCTGCATAGTTACACGGGCTGAATAAAGAAACGTCCATCAAGTTCAAGCTCTCACATCTCCAGATATTTTGAACTTCAGGAAGGCAAAACTATTCAGCCATTAATAATAACATTAGAGCCTGGGTCCATCCAAAGCAGTTATTGTGTCTAATGAATGTGAATGTAAATTCTGCTGTAGGAAATTTAAGCACTAATTGTGTGCCGCCTTGAAATATGCTGCATACATATTTCTATGAAGATAACTAATGCTTAACCTTCATCATCATCTCTGCCTTATAGTAGCAATTTGTTATATAGTTATTATACATGGTTATATTAATAATGACATAATTCCATTTAGTTCTTCCCAAGAAAGAAAAAATAATTCTTAAAACCCTTAATTGTTCTGAAGGAAATGTAAAAATGTATAAAAAAGTGGTTCTGTTTCTATTAGCAATGTAAATATATACTCCTTGGCTGTGAGTGTTCACTTGAAAATCTCTACCTGAAAGGTCTTCCATATGTAAAAGAGAACTCAACCTATCAGTCAATAAACATGTTATGAAAACATTGCATTCAATGGGCTTGATTTACTAAAACGTGATAACTCATATGAGTTATCACGTTTTAGTGAATCAAGCCTAATGAGTGCAAATAAAAAGTGTTGTTGTTCAGATTGTGTATAAAGCTCTGTGGAATATCCAAAATGCCCTGGTTCACAAATGATGGCTGAGGACAAGAAGGAAAGTCTTTCAGCCATATAGCATTCTACTGATGCCTTGATCATCTGGTATAAAAGAGAAGGCATGAGAGAGACTTATGGGCTTAGCTACTTAGATCAATGGATAGGACATTTCTGAAGGGAAAACAGATTTTGAATGCTGTGGGGCAGATTTTCATGCAGAATCTTATAACTTAGAGCAGAAAGACTGCAGAGACTGTAATTCTAGTGTAGACCTCTGTTGTAAAGCAATAATCATGTCCTAGGGTTTTGGCATGTGCAGTGGGTTACAGCAAGTGCTGTGTGGTAGTACTGCTATTCTGCACAATAAACCTCCAACTATTTTTTAAACATTTAAAGCTTTATTGTTGGAATGTAAAATAGCAGTACAAACAAATCTTTGCAGAAATACAATCAAACATATTTGTACACATGGCCATGAGAAAACATAATACATTAATCCAACATGAGAACAATAATAACATCCAGTAGTTATTAGGTCTAGGATTCTACCCCTACTTAAATGAGGAGATACGAGAGTTTTAGGCCCACAGTGCCATAAGGATCAAAAATTAGGCACATTTTTCAACATCAACTATGGCTGGATAAAGTAATGGTTAAGGGATCTGTCTCTGACACAGGAGACCTGGGTTCAAATCTCGGCAGTTCTTCCTGTTCAGTAAGCCAGCACCTATTCAGTGAGGAGTTCTTGGGCCAGACTCCATGACACTGCTACTAAGTGTGCTTTAGTGGCTGCTTCTGTCCAAGCAAGCAACTTCCAGTATTGCTCACATCACAACACACGGTACGTTGTCACCCATTTGTAACCTGGGGATAACACATGCAGTGTCCGGCAGCGCAGTACTTGGCACACCTTATTACAATGGAGTCTGATACACGGTGATAGCAATACACACATGTGAATGCGCCCATTTCCTAATCATCGCAGCATGTTGCTTTACGATTATAAGTTACATGATAAAGAAACACACGATGTAAACATGCCAGAAAAACTGACTGTTTCTACTGTAAACTAAGAAAGGGGAAGGCATATTTTTGTTTCTTTTTAGAAGATGCTGACCAATTATTCTTGCAGAAGGTTATTCCACAGCTTAACCACTCCACCAAAAAAAAACCCTTTCCTTTAATTGTAATAAACTTTTTTCCCCTTAATATGCAACTCATACCCCCTTGTTCTGTGAATCTGTCTTGAAATTAGAGTAATTTGACAGGTCTTTATATTGACCCTGAGTGCATTTATATAATACATAATAAACCTTAATTTACCAGTAATCATTTTTAATGCAGCTTCTTTTTTTTTACTAAGTAAATTAACTTAGTTTCTCTAATTTTTAATTGTGAGATCTCCCTTTCCTTTCATTACTTTAGTTATCCACATTTGGATTCTCTTTAGATCATGGTTGTTGCTAAGGTTCTTGTGGCCCCAAGTAGCACATAGGTAGCCATAAGGTGATACCCAGTATAAGTAGTCCCCCCAACCCATAAGTAGTCAAAAGGTATTTCCCAGTATAAGTAGTCCCCACCCAGAGGTAGTCAAAGGTGTCCTCCAGTATAGGTAGTCTCACACCCATAGGTAGCCAAAAGGTGTTCCTCTGTATATGTAGTCCCCCCACCCATAGGTAGCCAAAGGTATCTCCCAATATAGGTGGTTCCACCCATTGGTTGCCACATGTGGCCCCCAGTATAGATAGTTCCCTAATAGGTATTCAAATGTACCACCCAGTATAAATAGTCCCACCCCCATAGGTAGCCAAAGGTGTCCCCTCAGTATAGGTATTCCCCCCCACCCATAGGTAGCCAATGGTTTCCCCAATCCATAGGAAGCCAAAGTTGTCACCTGGTATAGATAGCCCCCCCCCCCCCCCAATAGGTAGCAAAAGGTGTTTCCCAGTAGAGGTCCCCCCACCCATGGGCAGCAAAAGATCCTCCACTCCATAGGTAGGCGAAAGTGTCCCCCAGAATAGGTAGTCCTTCCACCTCCATAGTTAGTGAAAAGTGACCCTAGTATAGGTAGTTTCCCCCAGGTAACCAAAGGTGTACCCCTTTCCCTCATCCCCGTTACTCACTGACACTGACCAGCAGTCAGCATGCTGAATCAGTGACAGACCTTCATCAGCGCGAGACCTGAGGGTAGAGCCGTGCGCAGTAACCACGTTAATCACTTCTAATGCAGGAAGTGACAAGTGACATCTTCACTTCCGCACCTTAAGTCCGTGATCATTGTGCACCACTCTCTGTCGGACCGATGATCTTCAGGTCTGAGCCCCTAGGGGGACAATTGCAAAGACGATAGAAGCTGCACGCATTGTCTCGGAAAATTCTATTGTCTGCATAATTTACACAATTGTAGGCAATCCACAGTAAATGCAATGAGATTAATGCTTCCATTAATCTCAGTGCATGATGCGGTGGATCCCGGCACTGAACTGGACGGACACCAGCAGTTATCTGTCTGAACTAGAACTGAGTCTTATAGAACATTAAAGGGTCACTAAAGTGAAATAAAATAATTGAACTTACCTGGGGCTTCCTTCAGCTCCATGAAGTCATCCTGTATCTGCGCAGTCCTTCCACAATTCTCCAACGAGCAGCAGCAACCACCTGAAGGCTGGCTGGTCGCTGCCAGTTGGAGGGCACTGCCCATGCGTGGCCCCAAGCCGCATGCACCCTGATCATGCTCTCATTGCTGGGTGCCCTCTGCACATGCACAGTAGCGATCTCTGCGTACTAAGCATGTGCAAAATGCTGCCAACAAGAGGGATGAGATGAGGAGGCGCGTGGCCAGCCAGCTTTGCAGGGGTCCTTGCTGCTGGCCAAATTATGGAGCAGGCACAGGATGACTCCAGGGGGCTGCAAGAAACCCCAGGTTAAGTTAAACTGATTTTTTTATTTGGCTTAAGATTTCCTTTAACGTGGACCTAATGCTGGGAATACACGGTTCATTTTGTAGCTGATTAGATGGTTCAATAGATAATTTCCGACATGTCCGATCTCCCTTTCGATTGTGTTGCCACTGAATTTCTGATAGAAGTGAATGGAAAAAGATAAGAAAAACGAGAGGAAGATAAGAATCGAGAGCTGAATCGCGAGCGAAATTGAGCTGCAAAAACGATCGAAAGCAAAAACGCACGGCAGAAACGAACCATGTATTCCCAGCATAATACTCCTACTGCTTGTACTCTCTTAGATGGAAGCAAGTCCTAGTTAATGCAATAATCTTGATCCTGTGGTCTTCTTGAGCTGCATATTGCATGATGTTATTGTTATTATATATTGATTACAAATCAGTGTGCACATATGCATGGTAAATTTAATTCTTGAGTGATGCGCGGTACATCACCAATGAGCACATTGAGTACGTAATACACGTTATGTATATGGTTTAAATATGCACAGGGCAGCTTTAACGAAGTTTTGTGACTCAACTCCAATGATCATTAGACAAATAATCCTGACCCTTTCCTAATCTGCTTATCATCTTTGTAAATGTAAATTTTAAATTGTCATTCATCTTTACACACTAATATACAGATCTATATTGTTTGTTGTTTTCATTTTCATATTTTAACTCAAACTAGGCATTTATATGTGTCCAGTTGGAGTCTCGCTAGTGCTATCAGGATGTACCGGCAAGTTTTGTCAATTAGCGGCAGATGTGCACTCCAATTAGGAGCCATGTTCATTCACAACAACAATGAGGATAAAGAATCGCCCAGAGGTTTATAAAACTGAGTTAAAACAACAGTAAAGAAGATAAATGATGTGGCTTACCTCAATAAGGACATTCTCATAGGAAAAAAAGGGAATTTTATTTTTGCACAGGCAACGCGTTTCACGTGTCTAAGCCCGCTTCCTCAGGCCAATAAGAGTGCCAGAGTATGTAGAGCCAGTATGCTTGGAACGCTTCATGCATACTGGCTCTACATACTCTGGCACTCTTATTGGCCTGAGGAAGCGGGCTTAGACACGTGAAACGCGTTGCCTGTGCAAAAATAAAATTCCCTTTTTTTCCTATGAGAATGTCCTTATTGAGGTAAGCAACCTCATTTATCGTTTTTAGTGTTGTATTTAACTCAGTTTTATAAACCCCTGGGCACTTCTTTACCCTCATTGTGCTTAGTCACCACACCCCCCATACACCTGTTGTGGGTGGGGTTCAAAAATGGACCAATTTTGAAGCCGTTATTGTCTTTTAAAGAAGAAGCGACCACGACCAGTCCCAGTCTGGAGCACCCCGAGTGGAGACAGGTTCATTATCTCCACCTGCTTCCTGTGGTAGCTTGCCCCCAGCAACCCACCTTTGTGAGTAACCCTTTTATCATTACAGTGTTTTCAGTGTTACTAACATACTACACCATTTGGGCTCCCGATTTTTGTTTTGTCTCTTCTTTCCAGGGTGTCCCGACACCCCATCTACTGCGTCATTCACAACAAGTGACAGATTTAAAAAAAAAAAACAAAATGTAGCCTTAGGGACTCAGCTTTTTTAAATATATATGTCATGAGGGTATATTACTGTTATTAGCAAATAAAGGCGTGTAATTATTAATAGGGTACAAAAACACAAAAAATACACCTTTATTTCCAAATAATGTATTGTCACTAGTAACATTGTACATACATTGTACTAGTAACATAATTTAAATGTTGTGATAGCTGGGAAAATGGGCAAATAAAATGTGTGGGTTTTATCTGTAGCATTGTTTATTTTAAAATAATAGGGGATGGAATTATAGAAATAGTTTAATATTTTTTCATTTGTTTCTTGTCCATCCCTATAAAATGCATAGAAAATAAAATAATTACTGATAACAAGTATCCCCCCCAAAAAAGCTTAATTTCTGGCAAAAATAGCAAGATATAGATCCTTTAGGTGTGATAACAGTGATAAAGTTATGGCCAAATCAATGGGAGGAGCACTGAAAGGTGAAAATGTCTTTTGGTGGTAAGGGTAAAATAACCCGTGGGGTTAAGCTTTGTATTTAAATTCTTTGGGGTAGATTCGCTAACCACACATAATCAGTGTTGCTCAAACAGCACAACTTATGTTATGTACATTATATAGGCAAATTGTGCTGTTTGCACAATACTATTACATGCTTTGCGTTAACAACAGTAAAATGTATGTGCACTGTTTGCACACATACATTTTAGCACTGGTTTGTGAATCAGCTCTTTTGTAACTGATACCTCTTACCAAATGTGATGCAAATCATGTCCTATTTTATGGCATGCTATAGATATATATACTCTATCTGATCTGACTTCTCCTAGCTGAGCAGACACCTTTCACTCTGGATTCAATCATCTTCAGAACATAGTCTATATTCTGAGGAAAATTTGGCTCTGTGCTCTAGTATAGAAATACATATTATAATCTTTCATACCAAGATCATGCTCATGGTGTTCATCTTTTACTTGCATGTACAGCTATGTGAATAAAAGTTGAAACTGAAAAAATGCGAGACTTTCACAAGAGACAATACCGGTATCATTTAACTTTCACAAGATACTTCACTGCTGAAAGTTTCAAGAAGATTGGTAATTCACCAACAGCTGCTTGTGAAATGGGAACTAAGAGAACAGATATTTATAGTATTCCCGCATATAGAATTGTATCATTGCGGCACCAGATAATGAACTAAGGGCCTAAATATAGACGTGTACAATGTTCAGCAGTTTTGCCTTGCAGTGAAGTTCAAAATGTAAACTCTGTAAATAGCTAAAAAATGCAACTAAATAGAGTGTTGGTGAACTAGGAACCCTAAACCTTCATACACACTCTAAATTGAACCTGCCATTCGGGACACTTTTGAGAAGAATCTAGTGCTCATAAAGGTGTCCCCCAAGGCCACTTAAAGATCCATCATTGGCCAAGCACATTGTTCCCTTCTTTATTTGACTTACCGGAGCCGCCATACCACTTACCACGTTGTCTTATTTTCTTCCCTCCCTATGTAACAGAATGCATCGTCAGCTGTTGTGGAAGGACACATCTGTACATACTTGTGCATGGAATTGGGATTGAGTTTCAATCTTATAGGTTACAGTTATTAAAAGCTTTTACATATCTTAACCACTTCCCAACCACAGTTTTATTCCCCTTAAAAACACATTTTTATTAATTAATTAATTTGCCAGTAACTTTATTGCTACTTATCACACTGAAATATATTATACTATATGCATAATATACTATATATTTTTTTTCTGCGGGACAAACTAAGCTTTCTTTGGGTAGTACTTTTTGCTAAGAATTATTTTATATTCATATTACAGGGAAGAAGAATAAAAATCATAATTTCTCAGTTTTCAGCCATTATAGTTTAAAAATAAAGTGTGCTGTTGTAGATAAAACTCACACACTGTATTTCCCCATTGGTCCCGGTTACAACATTAAAATTATGTCCCTAGTACAATGTATGACGATAATATTTTATTTGGAAATAAAGGTGTATTTTTTCAGTTTAGGTTTTTATACTATATCAATAATCACAAACCTTTATTTACAAAAATAACAATAATATGCCCTTATGACATACACATAAACAAGTATTTTATTTTGGCAACTAGGGGGTAGTGGTGAAAGGGGTTAAAATAATAAAAATGTATTTATTTTGATATGTAACAGTATAATAGTGTATATGGGTGCATATTTACTTTTCTTTCAATTTGTGTCTCACTGACACTGACTTTCATTCATCACAGGCACTGTGATTGGCTTTGGGAACAGCTGCTTCCCATTCACCGATCACGGAACTGCAGTATTAAGACAAAGGCGAATGGCAGTTCCCCTGGGATCATGAATGGCAGTGGCAAGTAAACAAATATGCATTTCTACGCCCCTGATCCGCAAGTGACATTTACCAGGGATGTAGATATGCTTTAGCAGGGATCCGGAAGTAGTTAAAGCAAGCCTGAACTAAAAGTTAACTGAGATCAACAATTGTATCTATATAGTGTAGTGGGGGTGTCTCAGCATCTTGCAGGGAAAAAAATAGTGAGGCTCCCTTTGCCATATCGACTTGTTCACTTGGCACTTTTATTAGCCTGATGAAGCGGACTTGGACTCACGAAACGCGTTGCCTGTGCTAAATAAAAATCTTTTGTCATATACAAGGATTTCGTTATTGAGGTACTGTAAGTAACCTCATATTATTTCCTCGATTTTAAGCTGTTTTTAGATGCTTTTATTTCAACCAGGGCGCCTCTTTACCTCTAATTGTATCTATAGTCCTACTCTTAAAAAGGATTTTCTTGGCATCCACAGTCTTATTTTGTGTTTAAAAGCTTAAAAAATATATTGCATTTTTAATTTTGTCAGCTTAATGATGATGACAGTCTAAGATGTTTTACTATCCCATCTTGACCTTTTTTTACCTTATCCTTTCATTCAGAACTATCTCTGCTATGCAAGAGTTATACAGCCTGTAATTAGTTATTATTGAGTTACACTATAGATACCTGTTATTGTTATTTACCTTTACTATGAGAAAAAGAAAACATTAACACAGTCAAATTCTATGTAGGCTTGAGATCAGTATATTGTATTTTTCTCATGTAAATGTACAGATATATCACAAGTTACATTTTATGCTATTTGCATAACTCGCGTTAAACATAAGTGTTGTGTGTATAACAAGAGTTATACAAATTATTCAACACACATAATGTAATTTGCATCCTGTACATCAAAGTTTACGTGCGCTATCAACACACTATCCACACATAGATTTTAATGTTCTTTTTGGAGTAAACCCCCATGTCATGTTATTTTAGATATCCTTTAAGAGTGGTAAAATTGCACGGACAATATACAGGATCTTCTCAAAAAATTAGCATATTGTGATAAAGTTCATTATTTTCTGTAATGTACTGATAAACATTAGACTTTCATATATTTTAGATTCATTACACACAACTGAAGTAGTTTAAAGCCTTTTATTGTTATAATATTGATGATTTTGGCATACAGCTCATGAAAACCCAAAATTCCTATCTCAAAAAATTAGCATATCACGAAAAGGTTCTCTAAACGAGCTATTAACCTAATCATCTGAATCAACTAATTAACTCTAAACACCTGCAAAAGATTCCTGAGGCTTTTAAAACTCCCAGCCTGGTTCATTACTCAAAACCGCAATCATGGGTAAGACTGCCGACCTGACTGCTGTCCAGAAGGCCATCATTGACACCCTCAAGCAAGAGGGTAAGACACAGAAAGAAATTTCTGAATGAATAGGCTGTTCCCAGAGTGCTGTATCAAGGCACCTCAGTGGGAAGTCTGTGGGAAGGAAAAAGTGTGGCAGAAAACGCTGCACAACGAGAAGAGGTGACCGGACCCTGAGGAAGATTGGGGAGAAAGACCGATTCCAGACCTTGGGGGACCTGCGAAAGCAGTGGACTGAGTCTGGAGTAGAAACATCCAGAGCCACCGTGTACAGGTGTGTGCAGGAAAAGTGCTACAGGTGCCACATTCCCCAGATCAAGCCACTTTTGAACCAGAAACAGCGGCAGAAGCGCCTGACCTGGGCTACAGAGAAGCAGCACTGGACTGTTGCTCAGTGGTCCAATGTACTTTTTTCGGATGAAAGCAACATTTGCATGTCATTCGGTAATCAAGGTGCCAGAGTCTGAAGAAAGACTGGGGAGAGGGAAATGCCAAAATGCCTGAAGTCCAGTGTCAAGTACAGGTCAGGCGCTTCTGCCGCTGTTTCTGGTTCAAAAGTGGCTTTACCTGGGGAATGCGGCACCTGTAGCCCATTTCCTGTACATGCCTGTACACGGTGGCTCTGGATGTTTCTACTCCAGACTCAGTCCACTGCTTCCACAGGTCCTCCAAGGGCTGGAATCGGTCCATCTCTCCAATCTTCCTCAGGGTCCGGTCACTTCTTCTCGTTGTGCAGCGTTTTCTGCCACACTTTTTCCTTCCCACAGACTTCCCACTGAGGTGCCATGATACAGCACTCTGGGAACAGCCTATTCGTTCAGAAATTTCTTTCTGTGTCTTACCCTCTTGCTTGAGGGTGTCAATGATGGCCTTCTGGACAGCAGTCAGGTCGGCAGTCTTACCCATGATTGCGGTTTTGAGTAATGAACCAGGCTGGGAGTTTTTAAAAGCCTCAGGAATCTTTTGCAGGTGTTTAGAGTTAATTAGTTGATTCAGATGATTAGATTAATAGCTCGTTTAGAGAACCTTTTCATGATATGCTAATTTTTTGAGATAGGAATTTTGGGTTTTCATGGGCTGCATAACAAAATCATCAATATTAAAACAGTAAAAGGCTTTGAACTACTTCAGTTGTGTGTAATGAATCTAAAATATATGAAAGTCTAAAGTTTATCAGTACATTACAGAAAATAATGAACTTTATCACGGTATGCTAATTTTTTGAGAAGATCCTGTATAATAATACATAGTACATGCAGTTGTACAAACAACAGGGGAAATACAGATAATACACAATTGAAGAGCTGATCCTGTAAATGATACAAGAGATGGAATAAAGATATATAGAGCACAGTACTGGGAACACTAGGAGAAAGAGGTGAGAAACCTCTCCACACCTTCATAAATAACTCCACACTCATCCTAATGCTGGATACACACGGTGCGTTCGCACACTCGATTTCCCGCTCCATTCCCGTCGATTCGTTTATTTCCAACATGTCCGATTTGGATTTCGATGGATCGTTAGGTCGATTTGGCATACTTTGCATGCAAATCGACCTAACGATCCATCGAAATCCAAATCGGACATGTTGGAAATAAACGAATCGACGGGAATCGAGCGGGAAATTGAGTGCGCGAACGCACCGTGTGTATTCAGCATAATAGTGCAGAGCAGTGAGACAGAGCAGGGATTACTTTGCATTAGGCCCAGCTTCATGGTCTTATGTAGGCATTAGTCCCGGTCCATGCGCAGTGTATTATTTCCATTAAAAAGAATCTTATTTTAATAAAAGTAATGTGTACCTTTTAAAAACATTGAAGTTCTTTTCAAATAAAATAAGATATGTACTTTATCATTTCTTAGATTCTTGGTGAGTGACAACTGCCTGCTGACACTCAGTAAGCCTGAAATATTTTACCTTTTCTTCAGATCGGCATGCAGAGGATAGAGTGACTGCTCACTCTGTTGAAGCCACACCTCCCCTCAGGCAGCCTATCACGATGACTTGTTCTCTATTCAATTCACTTCTCCTCCTAAGATTTCTCCTAGGAGATCATTTTTAATGCTCTCTTTTAAAAACAAACAAACAACAAAAAACAAACTATTCAGCACCCTGCAATTTAAAAGTAAGCAATAGAGGAAGCGTATCCCTTTACTATAAGTTACACTGCCTGTACAGCAGCATAGCCCTCTAATGACACTGTAGGAAATGTACAGGATCTGCTGCAGCCAGTGTCAACACAGTGGTGGGGGCCAGTGCCGGCTCACGCACTGTGGCTCTGGTTCACATGCACAGATGCCACTGTAATTCCGTTATTTCACAGCACTGCATGCTGCTGGAGGGGATCAAAGTTTTGGACTTTCTCCAACACTTTGATTCATATAGACGGTCGCTGTGCCAGACCAGATCCAGCAGTGGTGCCCCAACAGCAAGCCCATATGTGCCCACATCATTTTTATATTATAGAATTGGAAAAGGTTAAGACATGTATGTGAAAATGCAAACTTTTTTTTTTTAATATGCAAAAGTTTGTTTTCTTGTGCCTCATAAATTTCAATGCATTGGTGTGAAAATTATGTGAAATCATGATTAGCCATGCTGGTCCCTTGGTTTCTTCAATATGTAATGTGAGCGCTGCCGTGCATGAGCATGTCCGTACTGGGCACACATAAGTTAGGTCTCCACATGCGCAGTAAAATGAAGGCACTCATGCATGGAGGGAGGAAGCCAGTGTGCGCACACTCCTCCACAGCCGCACTCACACACTGAAGAATTCAATCGACCAGAGAGGGACTCAGCACTGGTACAGTGGGGCGCAAGAAGATACGGGAAGCCTCTGGACTATCTAGACATTCCCCATTCCTGAGGGATCTATATATAAATGTATTTTTATGCGCTTTAGGTTTTCTTTAAGGTTGGCAGTGTGTGTGTGTGTGGAGGTGTTGGGCAATACACATTTTTAATTGAAACACAGGCTGTATTTTAGCAGAGCCCTAGCCTCTCCCCCATAGTTAATGCACATACTGGATCACAGCACATGTCCTCATTACCCATATATGTCTTGATTGCCCTGTGCCCTGGGGTCTCTGACTTTCTATTCGCCAGCCCCAGCGGTACAGCGAGACCTTGTTATCTGTACTGATGGTTAGTGAGCATCCCTTTACACTCTTGATAGGCTGAAGCTGGGAAAGAAAGATTGCTCTGACAGTGGGCTATGCTGCAATAATCACAACCTGAGGTCAGTGATGCTGCTCCCTCTCTGTTCCCCAACTCAGTGACTCCCCATGTTTATTTGTGCACTCTGTAACAATAGGAAGTCACTATCGGCTTGTACCCTACCCCATAGCGACTCCCGTAGGGAGGAGACTTGGGGGCCCCTACAGGCTGTAGAGTTAGGAGCAATAACCCAGTTTGCCGCTATGCAAGCACCGGCTCTGGTTCCCACATCAGGCATTTTTTTCGTTCCCAAGTTTCATTTTGTCATTTTCAGCTACTAATAGCATGATACAAGTTATGATGTGCAGTAACTCAAGCGCCCAGTTCTAAGCTGGTTCACTAAAATATAACTACAGTAACCTAGTAAAAACTGACTTCATATTTTTTATGTCTCACTACCCACAAATCATTAATTACGTTATTATATAGAGTTGTAAAGCAAGGTAACGCAGTTAATATTTGGAGAAGAGATGCTTTGTCATCATGTCATTGTAAGTGCATCTTGTTCAGTCTTGCATGTCTTGGTCACGAGTTTCAAACTTTGCAATGATGGCTGCATAAACAGAAAGAGACATCCACATATTTCAGTCTCATAACAGTCTCTCTCTGTCACTGCTGCATAATTCACAATATAGCTCAAGCTTTACCACTGACTAGAAACATTTTCATTTTCCGAATGGGTGGTAACATATGAGATTCTACTTTCATCTAACCATGGATTCCCACGAGAAATAAACTCGTCATCCTTCAGACAAGATGATCATCACTGTGGTTGCACCTGATATCATTTGTTTAACCACAATGGCCAGGTGCTGCAACATAGGCTGCTGTTTCTGCGTTTACTACATAGCCAGCTCTGTCTGAATTTATTGTAGTAATAGTGTTGGAGTTTACAGCATGTACAGGTGTTGCAGTTCAAAGTTATTTTATAGAAAGCATTGTGTATGTTAAAAACAAATAAGCCATAATTATAGCTGAGCATGGGCAACCCAAATAATTGCAGACCAGGGTTAGGCATTAATTTAGGAGAGTCAAGGATAGAGTTGCAGGCCAGGGTTAGGCATTAATTTAGGAGGGTCAAGGATAGAGTTGCAGGCCAGGGTTAGGCATTAATTTAGGAGAGTCAAGGATAGAGTTGCAGGACAGGGTTAGGCATTATCTTCGGAGGGCCAAGGATAGAGTTCTACAGTAGTTGTAGTTATATGTAACACAAGAGCTAGGAAGTTAGCACTAGGCATAAGAAAGAACTGCTGGGAAGGGGGGGGGGGGGCTTACATAGGGATCAGGAGGGAAATAACAATGGTGAACTAGGGTTAGGCCTCAGGAGACTAAAATGCATGCTTGTCAGGCACAGGCAGTTCAGCATGCCATATGCCACCAACGAGTACCATTTGGGTACAATTAAAATGCAGCCTATTGGCAGTGTTTGCAACACCACGTGTGTCAGTGCTCGACAATCGGTGGCTGGCGGAAGAGATCTGCAACATGTTGAATGTGAGATTGACTGCGGCTGCAGATGTGACTCCATAGAGGGTACACCCTCATGGTACCGAGCTCTAACAAGTGCATGGCAGGTGCAGGTGGGCAGCTTGGTCCTAGTAGGGGACAGTGGAAATTGCATCCTCACTCAGCTCTAGAACAACCAAGATGCAGACTTGACAGCGTGCAAGAGACCCAGGATGCCCGCCATTTCTAACACTTGGCATTAAGCATCTTTTACAATTGCAGTTCAATGAACATGTAATAGAATAGAAATCAGTTTTCAGAGAAACAGGCTGCCTCTTCTTCCTACAATGTAAAACCCTTAGCACACCTTGAAGCAGTTGTAAATACGCTGCCCCAATCAAGGCCATTGGTGGAGGACCAAACATAGCCAGAAAGAGATGACTTACCATTCACAGAAAGGTGCTGACTTCCAGTGCTGAAGTTTCTTAGCTCTAATTTTTGTAGATGCCTACAGTGAAGTCTATTTCTGCTGTTTAATTTGTGGATTGTCTATTTCTGCTGCCTTAATTTGTGGAGTCGACTAGTACAGGGCTAATACATGGCTAATACCAGAATAAAATGATCGCAGCTTATCATTCAAGAGAACAGTCTTTCATTTGATTTTTGTAATATTTTTTATTTCCAGTGTGCTTATGTTGTATAACAACGACATTATATAACTAATTTATTGGCATGTAGAGAAAAGTCTATATGCCAATGTACAGTTTCACTGATTGAAGTTCGGAAATGATCCTCAGAGATTCCATAAGAACCTGTACAGCACAAGGGAACCTTACCCCACAAAGCTGTAAGCTGAGGTTGTGTTTTTTCCATCTAAGCAGCATAAAATGGAGCCCCTGACACACACACACACACACACACACAGGCACACACACGCACACAGGCACGCACACACACACACACACACACACACAGACACACACACACACACACACACACACACTAACACACACACACACACACACACACACACACTAACACACACACGCACGCACGCACGCACGCACTCACACACACACACACACACACACACACACACACACACACACACACAGGCACACACACACACACACACACAGGCACACACACACACACAGGCACACACACACACACGCACACACACACACACACACACGCACACAGGCACACAGGCACACACACACACGCACACTACTGTATGTTTTCCCTCTTCATGTAAATAACAACAGTTTTCTCAGCCAATTAGTTTTCTCAGCCAATTGGTGGGCTTCCCATGCATTTTTACTGCATTTGGCTGCAGCAATAGCTCTCCGGAAGCCAGAAGAAAAATTTCCAGAACCCCCCTTTCCCCATTTGACTTCAATGATATTAAAATTCAATGCCTTCCACATCCCCGATTTGTTTGGCTGGAGATTCCTCAAACCAAATAGATGCATGTTTGTTCATCCCTACTGATGATATGTTGTTTTGTAGGCAAATATCTTGAATCTAATTTATGTATTCCCAGCATGATAGTTGATCTGTGCCTCTATTTGTTAGCAGTCATCTCATTAACAAACTAGCCAAAATTTCATGTTTTCAGAGTTCTATATTCCGGTACGATTTGAATTTTTGAACAGTGACATCCAGTCTTATGGCACTTAATGGCCTGGATATTTTAAATCATGTTTCTTAGTTTTTTGTTTTTAGGGTTGTAAAGAGGGTCACAATAGGAAATTGTATGGGTTGGACAATATACAGATTCCAGAGTAAAATAACATGCAAAAGAAGTAGGAGTACGATACCTGGCACCAAATGCAGCAGGGCAGACGCACCGGAGATGGGAATCGGAGCGTGCACGTCCAGAATGCAGTTGTAATCCAGTGTAGTAGAAAGCAAAGGAGGAGGCACCGCTTCTTTAAAATCCCTTTATTCCAGTGGGGGAGATAGCAGGTACATAGCAGTGGGGGTATCAGATGCCTGACAGCTGTTTCGCTGGTTTAAACCAGCTTCTTCAGAGGCAGATTGTACCAAGAAGAAGAAGAAGCTGGTGTAAACCAGCGAAACAGCTGTCAGGCATCTGATACCCCCACTGCTCTGTACCTGCTATCTCCCCCACCGAAATAAAGGGATTTTAAAGAAGCGGTGCCTCCTCCTTTGCTTTCTACTACACTAAGATAACATGCAGTTTTATAATTCACAGACAACTATCATCACAAAAGGAAAGCGCGCGGTTAATGGGAAGGTCTGAGGTGAATAAAAATAAAAAAAACTTCTAACCTGGGTCTTTCTCCAGCCCCTGGCAGCCATCCTGTGCCCTCCCCGCAGCTCCAGTGGCTCCTGGTCCCCTCCGGTGCAGATACCGACCTCGCCAGGTTGGCATTTTACTGCACTCCAGCGTGTAGCTCACGGAGTCGCACTGACGTCATCCTGACTGTACTGTGGTCTGTGATCCAGGCGGTCCATGATCCTAGCCAAGTAAATGCAAACGGATCGGTATTTTCGATCCGTTTGCATTTTTTTTTTTTGGGCTGAGAGGGTAGCAGGCAGGACGGTGGTGGCAGTGGTCAGCAGGGAGGGGGACCTCCCCCCCTCCCTCACCTGGGTCCCCCGTCCCCGCTACCCCCTCCAGCTACATGCCACAAAAGTTGTTAAAATGTACAAGAGCGGTGAGCGGGGAGATTACCGCTTCCTTCTACTTCCTCCGCTCGCTGCGTTACTGCCTGCAATGCCGCCCTCTATACTTCGGAGGGCAGCATTGCAGGCAGTGAAGCGTTGAGCGGAGGAAGTAGAAGGAGGAGGTAAGCTCCCCGTTCATCGCTCTTGTACATTTTAACAACTTTTGCGGCAGCCGGCATGTAGCTGGATAGCTGGAGGGGGTAGTGGGGACGGGAGGCACAGGTGAGGGGGGGGGGACGTCCCCCCTCCCTGCTGACCGCTGCCACCCCCGTCCTGCCTGCTATGCCCCTCCAGCATGGCAGCCACCTCTCTCCCCACAGGCTGTGATACAGAAACGGATCCGTTTCTGTGTCCAAAACTTCCTGTGTAGAGGGGGATCCGTTTTCCCATTGCCTTGCCATTACCCCTCCGTGTATCTAGATCCATATGTGTTGCGGGAAAATGCAGCAGATACGGACCTTCCATTCAGGCTTTAAAAACGAGTCCCCACAAACGCATGTGGATCTGTTTTTTGTTTGGGTGAAGACGGCTCCTATTCTTAACATTGCTATCCGTGTCTCCGGTTTTGATCAGGTTTTAAAACCGGAGACACGGATACGTTTTCGGACCTGGTGTGAACCAGCTCTAAGTGTTTTAAGTGATTAACCGTATCCGAACGGTGGTGATTGAAATCTATGCCCTGTTTGGATGCTGTTATTCCTGACAGGACGTAGATTTCACTCACTGCCGCCACACGTTCTCATCGTTCTCGTTGCTCCCGCCAATCTCGTCGCTGTCTCTCCGCTGCATTTCACTCATCCTGCTATCGGTATGACAGCAGAGCTCCATGAACCGGTCAGGAGCTGATTTCATTGGCTCCTGACCCTGCCATCAATGTGAGCCTAAGGGGTTAAAAACAAGAATGTTTTTAAACCATCTATATACATTTTGGTGTATGGCTAATAAATGTATGTGTGCAGAAGTACCTGAGAATTTTACCTATACTACGGGGTACATGCAAATGAGAACACTCATATAGTAATTTGTACACTAGAGATGGCTCAAACGGTTCGCTGGTGAACGGTTCCCGGCAAACTTCCGGGGGTTCGCGATCACGGAGTACCGCAAACTTTTCCGGAAGTTTGGTTCGACCCCATAATGCTCCATTAGGGTAAACTTTGACCCTCTACATCATAGTCAGCAGGCACATTGTAGCCAATCATGCTACACTCCCTCCTGGAGCCACTTCTCCCCTTATAAAAGGCAGGCATCGCCAGCCGTTTTACTCACTCTTGTGCCAGCAGTAAATAGAGAAGGGACAGCTGCTGCTGCTGCAGACTCTCATAGGGAAAGATTAGTTAGGCTCTTGTAGGCTTCTTAGCGTGCTCCTGGCTGATTCTTATTGCTAAAATAGCACCCCACAACAGATCTTTTGAGAGCTAATCTTGTTCTTGTGATCTATTTTTTTTTTCTGTGTGTCCCACTGACACTTGTGTTGCATAGACAGCCTTGATAATTCATACTGTGTGTGTGCCACTGCCAGGCCCAGCACTAGTGTTGGGCGAACATCTAGATGTTCGGGTTCGGGCCGAACAGGCCGAACATGGCCGCGATGTTCGGGTGTTCGACCCGAACTCCGAACATAATGGAAGTCAATGGGGACCCGAACTTTTGTGCTTTGTAAAGCCTCCTTATATGCTACATACCCCAAATTTACAGGGTATGTGCACCTTGGGAGTGGGTACAAGAGGAAAAAAAAATTTAGCAAAAAGAGCTTATAGTTTTTGAGAAAATCGATTTTAAAGTTTCAAAGGGAAAACTGTCTTTTAAATGCGGGAAATGTCTGTTTTCTTTGCACAGGTAACATGCTTTTTGTCGGCATGCAGTCATAAATGTAATACATATAAGAGGTTCCAGGAAAAGGGACCGGTAATGCTAACCCAGCAGCAGCACACGTGATGGAACAGGAGGAGGGTGGCGCAGGAGGAGAAGGCCACGCTTTGAGACACAACAACCCAGGCCTTGCATGAGGACAAGAAGCGTGCGGATAGCATGCTTTGTACCACCATGCAGTCATAAATGTAATAAAGATAAGTGGTTCAATAAACAGGGACCACGCGGCAACGCTAACCCAGCAGCAGCACACGTGATGGAACAGGAGGAGGCGCAGGAGGAGAAGGCCACGCTTTGTGAGACACAACAACCCAGGCCTTGCATGAGGACAAAAAGCGTGCGGATAGCATGCTTTGTACCGCCATGTAGTCATAAATGTAATAAAGATAAGAGGTTCAATAAACAGGGACCACGCGGCAACGCTAACCCAGCAGCAGCAGCAGCAGCAGCACACGTGATGGAACAGGAGGAGGCGCAGGAGGAGAAGGCCACGCTTTGTGAGACACAACAACCCAGGCCTTGCATGAGGACAAAAAGCGTGCGGATATAGCAGCAATGCTTTTTGCCGCCATGCAGTCATAAATGTAATACAGATGAGAGGTTCAATAAACAGGGACCGGAAACGCTAAACCATCCCAGATGTTCATCGGTCATGTTACTTGGTTGGGGTCCAGGAGTGTTGCGTAGTCGTTTCCAATCCAGGATTGATTCATTTTAATTTGAGTCAGACGGTCTGCATTTTCTGTGGAGAGGCGGATACGCCGATCTGTGATGATGCCTCCGGCAGCACTGAAACAGCGTTCCGACATAACGCTGGCTGCCGGGCAAGCCAGCACCTCTATTGCGTACATTGCCAGTTCGTGCCAGGTGTCTAGCTTCATGCCCGGTTTCAGGTCCAGCGGTGCCAGCCACAAATCCGTCTGTTCCTTTATTCCCCTCCAAATTTCCTCCCCTGTGTGCTGCTTATCCCCAAGGCAGATCAGCTTCAGCAACGCTTGCTGACGCATGCCAACAGCTGTGCTGCACTGCTTCCACGATCCTACTGCTGCTGGTGCTGGGTTAGCATTTCCGGATGAGGTACAGCTTTGAGATGCGTTGGAGGAGAAGGAGTCAGAGAGGTAGGTGCTGCTGTTGTTATCCAGCTGTTTGCGGCGTGGGCAACACCCGCGCCGTAGCAGGTGAGGAATCGCTGCCAGGCTCCACAAGGTTCACCCAGTGCGCGGTAAGGGAGATGTATCGACCCTGGCCGAACGCACTCGTCCAGGTGTCAGTGGTGAGGTGAACCTTGCAGGCAACGGCATTCTTCAAGCTTCGGGTTATTTAGCTGACCACGTGCTCATGCAACTCAGGCACTGCAGAGCGCGCAAAGTGGTAGCGGCTGGGAACCACGTAACGTGGGATGGCCACTGACATCATGCCCTTGAAGCTGTTTGTCTCCACCACTCGATATGGCAGCATTTCGCAGGCCAGAAGCTTGGCTATGCTGGCTGGCTGTTACTGCCACGGCCCGGGGGTCATTTGCTGGCAATTTCCTCTTGTGCTCAAACATCTCAGAAACAGACAACTCAACCGTAGCGCTGCACACCGAAGGGCTGTTGGTTGTTGTGTTTGATGAACACTGGGAGACCTCAAGAGCACTAGTCCGGAAAGTGACAGTGTCAGCATCGTCTGATGTTTGTGAATGTTGTGAACCACGCAATGGCTGGGCTACTGCTGCTGCTGAGGCGGGTCTGGTGGTGAGTCTGGTGAACCCAAGGGAGGCAGTGTTGCTGGTGGTACCCTGTCCTGCCGCGTTTGCCCACAGAGTGGGATGTTTGGATAGAATGTGGCGGCTCATGCTGGTGGTGGAGAGGTTGTTAATACTTTTCCCCCTGCTCAGGCGGGTCTTGCACACCTTGCAAATCGCCATGGTAACATCCTCAGTGCAGTCTTCAAAGAAAGCCCAGACTTTAACTGGCTGAGGACTCGGACCTCGTGCGTGATGTGCTGGTGCTGCTTAACCCACTGCTGGACGCTTGAGAGGTCATCCAAGTAATTATCTGGTCCTGTTCTTTTGGATCTGTGAGGGTTGTTGTCCTGGACAACATGGGCAGTATTGAGTGGGTTTTCTTGGGTGCTCCCCTGTGGCCTGTACGTGAACCGTCAGGGGAAACACCTCTTCCCTTGCCCCTCCCTCTTTCACCGGATTTCTTCCTCATTTCACTTATCCTTAAAGTACACGCTGACTGGCAGCAGTACAGTGGCAGTACAGAAATGCTATACAGTGGTGGGTGAGCGGTGTACCACTATTGTCAGCAGTGACACAGAGCACAATGCTATACAGTGGCGGGTGAGCGGTGTACTACTGTTCCCAGCAGACACAGAGTGGAAGTAAACACAATGCTATATAGTGTGGCTGAGCCGTGTACACAGAGTGGCATTAAACACAATGCTATATAGTCTGCTATATAGTCACCCCGAACAGGGTGATGTTCTGCAGAACCCGAACAGTGGCAAACACTGTTCGCCCAACACTACTGGGAGGGAACGCAGATTTTAGTACCTAAACACACGATACAACATGTTTTCCGGGGTCGGACTCTGAGGCACATACAGATGGTCCCGATCATCATCCTCATCATACAACTCTTCTCCTGAGTCTGACCCACCCACCACCTCTGCCACCCCAACATCCCCAGACACAGACCCCTCATCGTCCTCAACATTAACTTGGGATGCTGGCCTGAGCCAGACCTCCTCCTCCACATCAGGCCCCATCATCTCCTCAATGGCAGCCCTCATTAATCGCTCTGGCGACGGACTGATGGACACAACGTTCTCCTCCGGGGAGGGCTGCTGCTGACCACTGGCTGCTGGGGTGGATGTTATAGCTTGCGTGGGGCGTTGGCTGTTGCTGTTGTTGGGAGTGCTGCTCACAGCGGAGGTCTCTGGGGAACTCATGTTGAGCTCATATAGTGGTTGACGGTGAGTGGAGTATTACTGATCCCAGCAATATACACACTGACTGGCAGAGTACGCAATGCTATATAGTGTGGCTGAGCGAGGTACACAGAGTGGCAGTAAACAGAATGCTATATAGTGTGGCTGAGCGAGCGGTGTACCACTATTCCCAGCAGACACAGAACAGTGAACAGAATGCTATATAGTGTGGCTGAGCGAGCGGTGTACCACTATTCCCAGCAGACACAGAACAGTGAACAGAATGCTATATAGTGTGGATGAGCGAGCGGTGTACCACTATTCCCAGCAGACACAGAACAGTAAACAGAATGCTATATAGTGTGGCTGAGCGAGCGGTGTACCACTATTCCCAGCAGACACAGAACAGTGAACAGAATGCTATATAGTGTGGCTGAGCGAGCGGTGTACCACTATTCCCAGCAGACACAGAACAGTGAACAGAATGCTATATAGTGTGGCTGAGCGAGCGGTGTACTACTGTTCCCAGCAGACACAGAACAGTACACAGAATGCTATATAGTGTGGCTGAACGAGCGGTGTACTACTGTTCCCAGCAGACACAGAACAGTACACAGAATGCTATATAGTGTGGCTGAACGAGCGGTGTACCACTATTCCAAGCAGACACAGAACAGTGAACAGAATGCTATATAGTGTGGCTGAGCGAGCGGTGTACCACTATTCCCAGCAGACACAGAGTGGCAGTAAACAGAATGCTATATAGTGTGGCTGAGCGAGGTACACAGAGTGGCAGTAAACAGAATGCTATATAGTGTGGCTGTGCAAGCGGTGTACTACTATTCCCAGCAGACACAGAGTGGCAGTAAACAGAATGCTATATAGTGTGGCTGAGCGAGGTACACAGAGTGGCAGTAAACAGAATGCTGAGCGAGCGGTGTACTACTATTCCCAGCAGCGACACACAATGACTGGGGGGGACCCTGGCTAGCGTGGCTGGAGCGCGAACTACCCTGCCTGCCTACCCAAAGCTAAACCCACAGACAAATGGCGGAGATATGACGTGGTTCGGGTATTTATTTACCCGAACCACGTGACAGTTCGGCCAATCAGAGCGCGTTCGGGTCCGAACCACGTGACCCGTTCGGCCAATCACAGCGCTAGCCGAACGTTCGGGGAACGTTCGGCCATGCGCTCTTAGTTCGGCCATATGGCCGAACGGTTTGGCCGAGCACCGTCAGGTGTTCGGCCGAACTCGAACATCACCCGAACAGGGTGATGTTCTGCAGAACCCGAACAGTGGCGAACACTGTTCGCCCAACACTACCCAGCACATTCAGTGACTATCTGTGTGTGTGACAGGTGCACATTGTAATACCCATTACTGCATATACCTATCTACCTGTTGTTCACAGTGCACCCACCTACCTAAGTGAGTTGAGCGCACGCAGTGTCACTGCGCCTGTCCGCTACCTGTCTGTGTGTGACAGGTGCACATTGTGATATCCATCACTGCATATACCTACCCACCTGTTGTTCACAGTGCACCCACCTACATACGTGAGCACACGCAGTGTCACTGTGCCTGTCTGCTGCCTGTCTGTGCGTGACAGGTGCACATTGTAATACCCATCACTGCATATACCTACCTACCTACCTGTTGTTCGCAGTGCACACACCTACCTACGTGAGTTGAGCACACGCAGTGTCACTGTGCCTGTCTGCTGCCTGTCTGTGCGTGACAGGTGCACATTGTAATACCCATCACTGCATATACCTACTACCTACCTGTTGTTCACAGTGCATCCACCTACCTACGTGAGTGCACACAGTGTCACTGTGCCTGACCGCTACCTGTCTGTGTGTGACAGGTGCACATTGTAATACCCATTACTGCATATACCTACCTACCTGTTGTTCACAGTGCACCCACCTACCTACGTGAGCGCACACGGTGTCACTGTGCCTGTCCGCTACCTGTCTGTGTGTGACAGGTGCACATTGTAATACCCATCACTGCATATACCTACCTGTTGTTCACAGTGCACCCACCTACCTACGTTAGTTGAGCGCACGCAGTGTCACTGTGCCTGTCCGCTACCTGTCTGTGTGTGACAGGTGCACATTGTAATACCCATCACTGCATATACCTACCTGTTGTGTTCAGTGCACCCACCTCATCACTGCATATACCTACCTTTTGTGTTCAGTGCACCCACCTACCTACGTGAGTGCACGCAGTGTGATATACCACTCCATGCATACCTGTTAACTGCACCTGTGTGACTGCACATTGTATTAGTCAAGTCAGTGCATACCATTCACTTCATCCCCCCCCCCCCGATATGGACAAAACGGACAAAACAGGTAGAGGCAGAGGTAGAGGCAGACCCAGACTCAGAGGAAGGCCACCCAGCAGGTCTGTGTGAGGTCGTGTTAATGTGATTTCATGCGGCCCTGGCCCAAAGTACAGTGTTCAGAAGAAGACGCATCCCATCAACTCCCAAGATTGTCAGGGCGTGGTTGACTATTTAATACAGAACACCTCATCTTCCACAGCCACCAGTGCAAGCACCACATCCGCTGCATTTGACACTTCGCAGGAGTTAATTGGTGGGGAAATAACTGATTCACAGCCATTATTGTTACAACCAGATGAAGGCGCTAAGCAAGTTACACCACCTGACCTCATATGTCTGAGTTAATCGGCGACACTATGGACGTAACGTCTGAGGAGGAGGATGATGAGGTACCTGCTGTTGGTGCATTTTTGGAGGTGAAGCTGGGCAGGATGATTATGATTATTATGATGATACGGATCCCACATGGATTCCTAGAGACAAGATGACCAATGGGACAATTCAGAGGGGGAGTCAGAGAGGAGTAGGAGGAGACGAGTTCCTGAAAGAAGCAGGGGGAGCTCGTCGTCAGAAACACCTGGTGGCAGTGTCCTGCGCCATGTATCGCAACCTATATACAGCCAGCCAACATGCCCTTTAATGTCAGCTGCTGATGCCACCATAGTGCCATCACCCCAGGGGGGCTCAGCGGTTTGGAAATGTTTTTAATGTGTCTGTCTCAGATCGGAGAGATGCCATCTGTTCTCTTTGCCTCCAAAAATTGAGCCGTGGAAAGGCCAACACTCATGTAGGGACAAGTGCCTTATGAAGGCACATGGAGAAAAGGCACAAACTGCAATGGGAAGAGCACCTGAGCAAAACCAGCAAACAAAAGAAAAGCCACCCTCCTTCTCCTCTTCCTCATTCAGGTGCAGCATCTTCAGCTGCTTTCTCTCTTGCACCTTCACAGCCACCCTCCTCCACTCCACCTCTGGCATTGAGCGGTTTCTGCTCCTCTGCCCACAGCAACCAGGTGTTCGTGAAGGAAATCTTTGAGCGGAAGAAGCCAATTTCTGCCAGTCACCCCCTTGCCCGGCATCTGACAGCTGGCGTGGCTGAACTGTTAGCTCGCCAGCTGTTACCATACCAGCTGGTGGACTCTGAGGCCTTCCATAAATTTGTGGCCATTGGGACACCACAGTGGAAGATGCCAGGCCACAATTATTTCTCTAAAAAGGCGATCCCCAAACTGTACCGTGAAGTTGAGAGGCAAGTGGTGTCATCTCTGGCACACAGCGTTGGGTCAAGGGTCCACCTGACCACGGATGCCTGGTCTGCCAAGCATGGTCAGGGCAGGTACATAACTTACACAGCCCATTGGGTCAACCTGGTGACCTATGGCAAGCAGGGAGTACGTGGCTGTTCAGCGGACCAACTTGTGACACCTCCACGGCTTGCAGGCAGGCCTCCTGCCACCTCCTCTCCTCCTGCTACATCCTCTTTGCTGTTGTCCTCCTCCTTCTCCTTGGCTGAGTGGCAGTTCAACTCTACTGGTGCTGCGATCTCCTCTCCAGCTACACAGCCCCAGCTCCCCAGGGCCTATGCTGCATGCCAGGTACGACGGTGTCACGCCATCTTAGACATGTTTTGCCTCAAAGCGGAGAGTCACACTGGACCAGCTCTCCTGGCTGCTCTTAACAAACAGGTGGATCAGTGGCTGACCCCGCACCAGCTGGAGATCGGCAACGTGGTGTGTGACAATGGCAGCAATCTCCTTTCCGCATTGAATTTGGGAAAGCTGACAGATGTACCCTGCATGGCACATGTGCTGAATCTAGTCATTCACAGATTTGTGTCAAAGCACCCAGGCTTAGAGGACGTCCTGAAGCAGGCCAGGAAGTTTTGTGGGCATTTCAGGCGGTCTCACATGGCCATGGCACGCTTTGCGGACATTCAGCAGAGAAACAACTTGCCGGTGAGACGCTTGATATGTGATAGCCCGACTCGCTGAAATTCGACCATGGTCATGTTCTCTCGCCTGCTAGAACACGAGAAAGCCGTCACCCAGTACCTCTACAATTTCAGTAGAAGGACACAATCTGGGGAGATGGGGCTGTTTTGGCCCTACAACTGGACACTGATGCGAAATGCATGCAGGCTCATGCAGCCATTTGAGGAGGTGACCAACCTGGTGAGTCGCAATGAAGGCACCATCAGCGACTTGATCCCGTACACTTACTTCCTTGAGCGTGCCATGCGTAGAGTGGTGGATCAAGCTGTGGAGGAGCTTGTTATGGCAGGAACAGTTGTGGGAGCAATTTTCATCAGAATCAGATGTTTCTTCAACACCTGCGGCAGCACAGAGGGGGGAGGAGGAGGAAGAGTCGTGTGGGGAAGAGAAGTCAGATTCGGCTGATGAGGAAGGTTTTTTTTGGAGGAGGAGATGGTGGCAGAAGAACAACCGCAGTAGGCGTTGCAGGGGGCTTGTGCTGCTCAACGTTCCCGTGGTATTGTTTGTGGCTGGGGTGAGGAGGAGGACTTACTTGATGTCACTGAGGAAGAGCAAGAGGAGATGGATAATACGTCTGGATCCAACTTTGTGCAGATGGCGTCTTTCATGCTGTCCAGCCTGTTGAGGGACCCCTGTGTAAAAAAACTCAAGGGGAATGAGCTGTACTGGGTGGCCACGCTACTAGACCCTCGGTATAGGCACAAAGTGGCGGAAATGTTACCAACTACCCAGTAGGCAGAAAGGATGCAGCACATGCAGAAAAAGCTGCAAGTATGCTTTACAATGCATTTAAGGGTGATGTCACAGTACAACGCAATAAAGGTACCACTGCCAGTAATTCTCCTCCCATGTCCACGCAGGCAAGGACAGGATGCTCCAGCGATCTCATGGTGATGTCGGACATGCGGACATTCTTTAGTCCAACGCCTCGCCTTAGCACTTCCGGATCCACCCTCCACCAACGCCTGGACCGGCAGGTAGCCGACTACCTGGCCTTAAGTGGGGATGTAGACACTGTGAGCAGCGATGAACCCTTGGACTACTGCGTGCGCAGACTTGACCTGTGGCCAGAGCTGTCCCAATTTGTCATCCAACTTCTGTCTTGCCCTGTCTCAAGCGTCCTGTCAGAAAAGACCTTCAGTGCAGCTGGAGGCACTGTCACTGAGAAGAGAAGTCGCCTAAGTCCCAAAAGTGTTCAGTACCTGACCTCACAAAAGTGTTCAGTACCTCACCTTTATCAAAATGTCAGTCCCCACACACAGCATCTCTGCCTGGATGCCGTGTGACTGCCTGGCTGCCTGCCCCAAGACTAAGTCGCTCCCCACACAGCATCTCTGCCTGCAGGCCGCTTGCCTTCTCCGCCACCACCAACAGGGTCCAGGACTCCAGGCGAATTCCTGAATTTTTAAGGCCGCTTCTTGCAGCGGCCGCTATACTAATGTTTCTGGTGCGTGTACATGCCTGCCTAATTTTTCTGGCTGCACTGCAGCTGCAACAACAAAACAAAAGGCATGTACATGTGCCCATTCCCCTTCATGATCATTACCTTGCCGCGGTGAAGGGGCTTGCGTATCACAATGAAGCAATGACCGCCGGCTATATGAGTGTCTCGGGGGGTGGCACACCACAGATAATAAGGCCATTGCTGCATTGTGGACAGAGCAAATTTGATCAGCTGGACAGTCACTGTTGTCCTATTATTGAGCTACCACAGCCCTGCACTCTCGCCATGGTGCGCACCAGTCCAGCACTGTCGTCACTACGCAAACAGCTGTTTGCGGTGTATTACACAGTGAGTTTGGTGTGTCAGTGTGAAGTAGTACTCTAATTACACTCCCTAATTGATGTATACACATGCAAGATGTTTTAAAGATCTTTAGGCCTGCAGTTTAGCATTCAATGGGATTTCCGCCCTTAAAACGCTGCTTTGCGTCAAATCCAGATTTTTCCCTGGGGCATTTAGCATCTATCCCACTCATCCATGCAAAAACTCAGATGTTAGACCTCTTGAAACATCTTTTCCATCACTTTTGTTGCCAACATAAATTTTTCTAGTTTTCAAAGTTCGCCTCCCCATTGAAGTCTATTGAGGTTCGCGGAAGTTTGTACATGTGCCCATTCCCCTTCGTGATCATTACCTTGCCACGGTGAAGGGGCTTGCGTATCACAATAAAGCAATGACCGCCGGCTATATGAGTCTCGAGGGGTGGCACACCAAAGATAATAAGGTCGTTGCTTCATTGTGGACAGACCAAATTTGATCAGCTGGACAGTCACTGTTCTGTCATTGAGCTACCTCAGCCCGGCGACCATATGGGCTGGAAAGCCGCCATCACCTGCACTCTCGTCATGGTGCGCACCAGTCCAGCACAGCCGTCACTACACAAACAGCTGTTTGCAGTCACTGCATACCTTTCACTGCATCAGGGGCGTCTCTAGCCATTTTGTCACTCCAGGCGAGAAAACCTGTGCCCCCCCCCCCCCCCCGTGTAGTGGAAATTAGGGTCAGCCAGGGGGGGGCATATAAAATACTATCAAGGCAAGAGCAGCAGAGGGCACTCACTGTGAGGTGTCGCCTCTCCAGATAGTTTGTGTAGAGAGCACCTGTTGGTCTGTGTGGTGCGTCACTCAAAGTGCCTTCAAGCATGTGTGATAGGCGGGGGGCGGAGTTAGGTGCGGCACCGACGTGTAAACTAACTAGCGTGCGACGATCGCACGCTCTGCACAGAGAGGGAGAGGGGGCAGGGAGAGGGGGTGGGGAGAAGGGGCGGACCAGTAGGCGGCGGCACCGCACATATAAACTACGTGCATGCTGCTCGCTCTGAAAGGAGGAGAGGAAAGGGGCGGACCAGTAGGTGTCGCCGGGCACAGGCTGAGCTGCCTGTCACAGCCAGCGCCGACCTGGGTGAAAGAAATATAAATAAATAAACACGCTCAGAGCGGCGAGAGAGCGCCCACTTCCACCAACGACGCCATACAAAAATGTATAGTTGCCTAGTGACTCAGACGCCCCTGCACTGCATCTTTGACTGCACATTGCATTATACCTGGCATTCAGTGCATACCTTTCACTTGAATAGATGGCAGACTTGCCTTCCATAACAGATTCTCATTACAGGTAGTACAGTCTATCAGTGTCATATACAGCAGGGCCTCGAAAGCCCTCCTGTATTGTTATTTTTGGTCACTACCTCGGGACGTGCATGCCATGCCTGCTGGATTCCTTGGATGTGTGGTAGCCGTTCCTGCTCCTTTGCCCACAGTGTGCCTGCTGCCTTTCTTGGATGTGTGGTGGTGGTAGCCGTTTCTTAGGCTCCCACTCCGCACCGGAATCGAACCAGTATTCCCTGGCCATTACCAGTGGTCACTCACAATGGCAGACTTGCCCTCCATAAAAGATTCTCGTTGCAGGTATTGAACAACAAGCAGAACAAGAATTAAAAAAAAATAAAAAATGTAAGCTTTAACAATGGTAGAGAAAGAACCATTGAAAGTTGATAAGGCAGTCAGACATTACCTGACATCACTGAGTGAGGAAGAGCAATCTCGCCATGGTGCGCACCAGTCCAGCACGGCCGTCACTACACAAACAGCTGTTTGCGGTGCGTTACACAGTGAGTTTGGTGTGCCAGTGTGAAGCAGTACTCTAATTATGCTCCCTGATTGATGTATACACATGCAAGATGTTTTATAGCATGTTAGGCCTGCAATTTAGCATTCAATGTGATTTCTGCCCCTAAAACGCTGCTTTGCGTCCAATACGGATTTTCCCCCAGGACTTTTGGCGTCTGTCCTACTCCGCAATGCCCCCTCCAGGTGTTAGACCCCTTGAAACATCTTTTCCATCACTTTTGTGGCCAGCATAAATGTTTCTAGTTTTCAAATCCCCATTGAAGTCTATTGCGGTTCGTGAAAGTTGGTGGAGGTTCGCGAACCCGGTTCGCAAACAGAAAATTGGAGGTTCAGACCATCTCTACTTCTGTCCTTCTGTGTTATGGTTAGATGAAACAAAAATTTAATTGTTTGGTCACGATGATGTTTCCTTCATTTGGCATAAAAAGGAGAAACCTTCAACCCAAAGAACACCATCCCCGCTGTAAAACGTGGCGGTGGGAACCTTGGGGGTGTTTTTCAGCAAATGGACCTGGGAACCTAATCACAGTAAACGGCACCATGTATAAAGAGCAATACATGAGGATTCTTAATGACAACATCAGGCAGTCTGCAGTCTGCAGAGAAACTTGGTCTTGGGCACCAGTGGACATTTCAGCATGACAATGACTCAAAACACACAGCAAAAGTGGTGAAGAAATGGTTAGCAGACAACAACATTCACATTTTGGAGTGGCCCAGTCAGAGTTCTGACTTGATTCCAATTGAGAATCTGTGGAGGGAGCTAAAGATCAGGATGATGGCAAGAAGACCCTCCAACCTGAAAGATTTGGAGCTCATCGCTAAAGATGAATGGGCAAAAATACCTGTGGAGACATGCAAAAAGCTGGTCTGCAATTATAGGAAGCGTTTGATTGGTGTAATAGCCAATAAAGGCTGTTCTATTGATTGTTGAGAAGGGTATGAATCATTTTGGACTGGACACATTTTGCTCAAATGTAAATAAAAGCTGAGAATTTGTTTCTGTCATGATCGCTGCTGCAGCAGGTATTGCTGGAAGTAGTAGTGCTGCAGCTCAGGCAGTTCTGATCTCTTTCCATGCAAGCTGCATAGCTTTGTCTGCCTTTCCCTGCTGTCAGCTTGTGACTGATTATCATTCACCTGTGTGGGAATCTGCATGTCTGCTCCCATTGGATGACCTCAGTATAAAGATCTGCTTCCTGCAGGACTCCTCGGGTTTTCATAGCTTCAGTTTAAGCCTGTCTTGCTGTTGCTTCAGCCCCCGATCGTGTTTCTTGTTCTAAAGATACTTTGCTGGTCTTTGCATCATATATTGGTTCATTGCCAATATATATGCATACCAGCACGTTTATTATTTTCCTTGTATTCGTGTTACGTTGATACATCAGTGTCGCTGATGTATACGTACACGAACTGTTTATATCCTGTGTGCAGTTAGTCAGCTTTCCAGCACGTTTTGGTAGGTTGCGCGTATCATGATCACCCGTGCTGAGTTAGTTACCCTGCTCCTGGTTCTGTTTGTGGATTGCGTTCATCTCTGCGAAGAGATAACGAATCCTTCTGAATCCTGTTCTGTTACCGTTTGTGGATTGCGTTCATCTCTGCAAAGAGATAACGAATCCTTCTGAATCCTGTTCTGTTACCGTTTGTGGATTGCGTTCATCTCTGCGAAGAGATAGCGAATCCTTCTGAGTCCTGTTCCCTGTATTACTCCTGTCCTAGTCAGAGTTCCTGCTTATGTCATATATCGGTTCATTGCTGATATATACATATGTTAGTCAGACGTTACAAATAGTTTCATTGATAGCTGTAATTGTAATACGCTAGGAAAACATACTTATTGTATTTTTGTCTGTGTTACGTTCATCTATCTCGATCCTGCTATTTCCTGACTATCCTGTCCTGTCTTTGTGAGGCACGCCATCGCTGCAACGCATTGGCTGCCTCATTCCAGTCTGTCTTGTTGTGGATGCTTGCTGGCACTAAGTAGCGGCTAGCTAGCAAGCGTTCATTCTGTCTACCTGTCCTGATCTCCTCAGTTCTGGTTTATGCGCTCAGCGCTACTTTGCGCTGAGACGTTATAGCGAAAGTATTGTTTGTGGCTGTCGGATCTGCACCGGCTCTGTGCGCCACAATCTCCTATTGGAGTCAGTCCTCCCCTCCACTATACTAGGGATAGCCTGTTTCCTTGTGCTAGTGTGTGTACCTCCTCCACGTCAGCTCATGCGTTGCATGCTGACTGTGGAGAATACACCACCAAGCCTTACAGTTTCCCATAATAAAGCTTCTTTTACATTGTTTTAGTATCTTTTGGGAGACACCAGGGCCGGGCCGAGGCATAGGCTGGAGAGGCTCCAGCCTCAGGGCGCAGTGTAGGAGGGGGGCGCAGAATTCATTCAGCTGTCATTCCTAATTGTGTTTGAAGCAGAAAGAAATAAGAAAAGGGGATACATGGCAGTGATTGCAAGCCAGATATCTAGAGATTAAGGTGTTGGGGAGGTTGTGGGCCCTGTGGCGCCTCTTAGTCTAATAGCAATCAGTGTTTGATGGCTCGAGTGGCAGGGATGGAGGGGCGCACTTTGGTGTCTCAGCCTTGGGTGCTGGAGGACCTTGTCCCGGCTCTGGGAGACACCCATGTCATTTCCTATCAAAAAATTACTTGCTGGCTGAATAAATAAGTAAAAAGTAAGTCAAAATTTGGCAATGGTATGAATAATGATGGGCAGCACTGTATGTCCTTGTGTCCGTGCGTAATGCCAGGCGTGCATATGCGGCACGCGGACAAACTTTGGACAGCGCGCTTGGGGGGGAGGGGGGGGGGGGGGTTGGACGTTGTCAGGCGTGTGTGTTGCTAAGGTTTGGCAGCAATTTTTTAGCGGCTGGCCTTTCCACTAGTACTAGCAGTAATAATAATACACAAGCAGTTTTCTCAGCTTCACTGTGATGGCAGCCAGATGTGACTGTAACTACCTAATATGTCACCTAAAGATAAAAAAGTGTTTAAAATGCCCTTGCTACATTAGTGATCATAACAGAATCACTTGCACATGAAATAACGTGCAAGCTATCTTCATCTTTATTACACCCAGAGCAATGTCTATCAACAGGCAAAGTCTTTCCTCAGCTGATACACTAGGGACTGTAGACAGAAGACGAAATGCGTTTAAGTTACTACACTGCTGAGCCGCTGACCCAAGGCACCGAATGTAAAACCATTGTAGTATGAATTAGCAGCACTGCTGGTTTCAGCCTCTCCTGAATTTTTATGTGCTGAAATGACACTATTTCAGAAAAATGACAGCTCGCTATAGCTTGTGCGGAATATTCATCACTACTAGTCATTGCAGTCTATCCTGTAATGTTATATCCTGCAATAGCTTGTGGACTCATGAGGCCTGGAAGCCAGGGAGGGCCTGCTACTACCCTTAATTTATTAGCTGTATAAAGCAGCAGCTCATTTTCCTTCACATCCTATTCAGTTACCTGCAGTAGCAGCGTGTAGTAGGCTTATTAGACTTACTTATTAGGCATACCGAAAAATAAAATAGAACTGTCTGTGAGATTGCCAGTATATATAAATATATATATATACAGCATGAGGCTTGCCCTTGTCAGAGTTTAATTGTGACTCCGGTTCCATTCACTCTTAGATTTACAATATACAGTATATATATATATATATATATATATATATATATATATGTATATATATATATATGTATATATATATATATATATATATATATATATATATATATATATATATATATACACACACACACACACACAAATAAAGCTTGATGTTATTGTAATAGACCTCTTATAAAACTTTGTTAAATTTTGCGAATGGTCACATTTGTGCCACCCATCAATCTCATAATGTGCTTTCACCAAATACAGAGGTATAAGTAGCAACTTTAGGCCATGGAGATTATTTACCATAGGAGAATGATGAATGCAGCATCTTCATTGTAATTGCTGCAAAGATCATGTATTTTATTCCACAGTGAGGTAAAGAAACCAGGAGCAGCTCACTTGCATCATATAAAACTCCAAAACTTTAATCCAAAAATCTTCTTAGAAAAACAGCCACAATAAAAATAGATTTAAAGTACTTATCATTCCATTCGGCTCGGCATACAGTGAAAGGTCAGCGGGAGATGTGGAGGAGTCATGGTCGATGATTGTTTCGCCCCTCGATTGGGGCTGTATCAAGACCTTGATCTTGATAAAGCCCCAACCGAGGGGCAAAACGATCATCGACCATGACTCCTTCGCACCTCCCGCTGACCTTTTACTGTATGTTGAGCCGTAAGGAATGATAAGTACTTTTTAATCTATTTTTATTGCTGCTGTTTTTCTAAGAAGATTTTTGGATTAAAGTTTTGGAGTTTTATATGATGCAAGTGAGCTGCTCCTGGTTTCTTGACCTTACTGTGGAATAACAATTTCTTTCTAGATGCTGCACCACTTGGAGTACAGTGCTACTGAGTAACACGCAGCATTCTGGTGTGCACTCTGTTTTCATATTTCCTGGATACAATACAAACATCAGATCATGGACAGAGAAAATCCTTTTTTCTTTTGTTTAATTCCTGTATATGAAACTTGATGGGGTTTCCCTTCACATGATAAGTGAACTTTTGAATGTGAGTCCACCGCTACCCATCCAAAGACTTGCCAAGGCTCAAGGATAAGTACCTCTGAACTGAGCAGTGTTTAACATACTTTTAATCCTGTTTTATGTGTGGTGCTGTGACATGTCACAGCACCATCCTCACAGCTGAGCAGTCCGTCCATGTGGATGTGGTCGCTGGCTCGCTGCACTGCTCAGCCATAGTATTCAACTGAGCAGAACGTTGATTATGGGTGGGAAGGATGTGGCAGTGCTCCTCCCATAGTCTGTTGAATGCCCCTTTCACTCCCCGTTTATGGTTGCAGATATTACTGTAACTGCACACGGTGCACAGGAAAGCTGCAATGTGCGTGAACTTGGGGAGATTGAGCTTGGAACGATAGTGTACTAATACAGCTATTAGCAGGGCCGGATTTGTGGGAAGGCATCCAAGGCACGTTCCTAGGGCGCCAGAGTTCAAAGGGCGCATTGAAACCTGTCTGCGTCCTGACTCCCGATCCATGAACGCCATCAATTGTGCCATCAATTGGCTTTCAAAACAGCGGGTAGAAACGGACATCTGCGCCCTCCTCCGCTCCAGTTCCTGCCTGCCGGCCTATGAGAAGCGCAGATTCCGGAAGTCAGCTGAGTGGCAGCGTGCAGCGTGATTGGCTGGAGCTGCCGCTCACGCTTGGGTGACCTGGCGTGCAGGGCTGCTGTCTGTTGGAGGGAGGCTGTGGCTCGTGGCTCAAAGGACCTCCGGGAAGGAGGAGGACAGGGACCGGAGAGGACAGGATCGGGAGGACGGGAGCCAACTGCACCATGAAGGAGCTCATCAGACCAGGAGAGGCACTCGGGATCCTACCAGCTCCCTGCGGAGAAACAAGCTTTGTGCGTGAGTGACAGCTGGGGGAGTGGGCAATGGGCGGCATGCATGGCTTAACATGCCTCGATAGAGCACCTAAAGCTAGCTATCAGGTACAGGCTATGCTGAAACTTCTAGTGAATTGTACACATGCTATGCCAGTACTTGTAGTGCCTCATACACAGGTCCATACAGACTTGTACTTGTAGTTCACCACATACAGGTTATTCTAGGACTTGTAGTGCATCACATACAGGCTATACTTGTACATGTAGGGCACTCTGCATTTCAAGTGCAAGTATAGTCTGTATGTGATGCAGTACAAGTGCCAGTATACCTTGTGTGTGATGAATTACAAGTGCCAGCATAGCTTGTATGCGATGCACTATGTGTTAGAATGGGGGCAGGAAAAAATGGTGCACAGCTCTGCAGGAACATTCAGTTTAGTATAAAACGCTATTTTCTATCGTCGGGTTGGAAGAGAAAATTATGGTGCAAAGAAATGTACAACTCAGTTGACTATTTGTATAGTACAGTGGTAAAGCACAGGACATTGGTGATATTTTTGAGCAGGTGCTAGTTCG